>NW_027210897.1:322500-392540 GCF_029030835.1 Brachyistius frenatus
GTCCATCTGAAAATAATCCCTCATTCATTAGAAAAGAAGATTCAAGAAGACCTGGTTTTGGGGGCGTGTCTGTTTGATTGACAGGCCTGTGGTGCAGTCAGGTTACAGCTATCGGTGGGCGGGACGTAGTATCGTCAGGTTTCCGATCAGATCGGTCAGATCCACCTCTGGCTCCTCCCCCAGCTTGTCCAAATATGGTCACTTCCTGCTCCAAACCGCTCCGAACTAACAAAGATGGTGACGGACAGAATCTGAACTGGAGGATTCATAACGTTCACAAACCGATGATGACGTCACTGATGGTTGATGACATCACTGATGGTTGATACTTGGTCTAGAGCCAATGTCAAACTTTGTCAACCCAAACCAGAAACCCCGACCGGCTCTCCAAGGTTTTCTGCTGCTATAACAACAAGTGACTGCAGTCAGGATTTGCAGTTACAAGGATATCATGAAAGCGTACATCATTAAAAGTGTTTGATCAAACAGATATTGTAGTTTTTCTGCCAAATATTTGGAATCATTGTGAGGGCATAAAAGACTGGATGAGATGTTTGTATTTTTGATTTTGATTTGATTTTATACACTTTATTAATCCCCGAGGGGAAATGTCTTCACTACAGCAGGGGGGCTCTCAGGGGGGAGATGCTGCAGCAGGCTGCCACTAGCGCGGCGCCAGGTAACCTGACCTGAGGTGCATGTTTTTGGATGTATGTGTATTGAAGGTGAAGTGCTGAGTAAACGGAGGAATAGATTAGATTAGACTTTATTCATCCCACAGTGGGGAAATTTACTTGTCACAGCAGCATAGAAAAGACAAAAAAGTGCACACAATATGAAAACCTTTACAAATATTTATGAGATATAGGAAATAAGATAGATAAAAAAAATATTAATTTAGAAAAACAATAAGAGCAACGAATAAATGAGTTCTAATCCGAACCAGTTTTCATGACGTGAACTTCGGTGAGGTCACAGGGAGTCTTTCAAATGTTCCTGAGGTCAGTGGATAAATCATTGATTTTGATACTTGTGAATAACTCATGAGGACAGTTGTATAAACTGCAACTTCTGCCAGCAAGTCCAAAGCTGATTCATGGAAAATTTGGTCCAGAAAAGACTATATCTTTATATATGTATAACAGCATTATACCACCAGATTGGGTCCAGAATCAGGAACAGAAAATACTTAGTGAGATAGTGGAGAGTACCAAGAGGCAGACAGGAGCTGAGCTTCTGTTTTTGCCCCTGAGGCCCCTGACTGATAATAACCACATCCTTTTCTTCCCGTATATGGAAATTAGATGTATATTCAAATATTAAATTTAGATATGAGGAGTCATGTCCCGTAAATACTGAAGTCTGCTGGAACAACAACATGCTTCTAGTTGTTCGAAAGAGGACGCTGAAAGTTTAAGGTTGAATTTTACATTATTTGTGTTACATGATTATATCTACAGCAAAGAAAGTTAAATTAAGATTTCAAATTATCTGACATGATGTCTATGTTCTGAGACCCAGCTCAGATATCTTTTACATTTAAAAAAAAAGATTAAATTATGAACTGACAACAGAAAAAAATAACAAGAGGAGCACATCCAGGCAATGAAATAAGAGATGTGTTAAATGAAATATTGTCTGCAGTAGACTTCTATTCGGTGCCGAGGAGGTGTGTGATGGCACAAGCAAATTCTCTTCATGTTTAATAATCCTTCATCTAACAGCAGCAGCTTTTAGTCACAGACTAAAATGTGGTTTCATTGTTACCTGGCGACCTGCTGACATATTTAGTTGTTAATTGATGAATGAGGTCTTGTTCAGTAAACAGATCAGACTTTTACTCACAGGAAAATGAAAATATGGAGACAGCTGTGATCAATACTCAACAATAAACAGACCAGCTGTGATCAATACTCAACAATAAACAGATCAGCTGTGATCAATACTCAACAATAAACAGATCAGCTGTGATCAATACTCAACAATAAACAGATCAGCTGTGATCAATACTCAACAATAAACAGATCAGCTGTGATCAATACTCAACAATAAACAGACCAGCTGTGATCAATACTCAACAATAAACAGACCAGCTGTGATCAATACTCAACAATAAACAGATCAGCTGTGATCAATACTGAACAATAAACAGATCAGCTGTGATCAATACTCAACAATAAACAGATCAGCTGTGATCAATACTCAACAATAAACAGATCAGCTGTGATCAATACTCAACAATAAACAGACCAGCTGTGATCAATACTCAACAATAAACAGATCAGCTGTGATCAATACTCAACAATAAACAGATCAGCTGTGATCAATACTCAACAATAAACAGACCAGCTGTGATCAATACTCAACAATAAACAGATCAGCTGTGATCAATACTCAACAATAAACAGACCAGCTGTGATCAATACTCAACAATAAACAGATCAGCTGTGATCAATACTCAACAATAAACAGATCAGCTGTGATCAATACTCAACAATAAACAGATCAGCCGTGATCAATACTCAACAATAAACAGATCAGCTGATAAACTGTGACTCTGTTGAACAGAACCAGAACTCATTGATCCTGATCGATCGGGTCTGTGTTGGGATCATTAATAATTATTATTGATTAACAGTAGGTGTTCAATCAACTCAAAGAAAAGAGTTGAAGCTGCTGTTGTTGTTCTGTTAGAACCTGGATGACGTCATCACTGACGAGCTCATGAACCGGACCCGTCAGACTTCACGGCAGCCGACCCGTCCGGTTCTGAACCTTTCGCTTCCTGATGGATGTGAAGCTGCAGATCAGCGTTCATTTGTTCTGTGTGCAGAGAAAAATCCTGTTTCACATATTAGAGCGTTTCTCCAGAACGGAGAGTTTCAGACACCTCGCTGCTGTTTGGGAAACAAAAATCACTGAAGTGAAAGTTGATGTCATAAAACGACACTCTTACTCTTCTTTGAGCGGTTTTTTTTAGCAGGAAATCCTGGATTTTTTTCTTCATGGGTGCAGTTTGGGAATCACCGATCTATGGTAATAAAAATAAATCAATCAATTAAAAGTATAATTTATTTGAGATACTTGAGTGCTTCTATACCTCCTGTTGGCTATCGCCACCATTCACACAAAAGGTCGTATTTCTTTGCGGAGTGTCTCTGAACCTTCTCAAGAAGGGAAACGAGGCCAAACACCATCACAGAGGAGCAGATCTAAACTACGCTGTAGTTTGTGATAATAATAAAAAAAAACGGCCTGAAGACCAAAGAAGAGCGAGCGGTGCCGTTAGAAGAGCTGTTCCTCTATAAAACGCTTTAAAAGGAGATTCAAAAAACATGTAACTGCAACACTCATTTCTTGCTGCTTTCATATTGACTTTATTGTTTTTGCTGTGGTTGTCATATATATATTTTGGTTGTTATTTATTTTCATTATTTTTATGTAGCGATATTATTTCTGCATGTAAACTTGTAATTGTAATGTAATTAACTGTGAACTTTTAACATTATCTCGGTTTGAGGCTTCGAATAAACCCACTGGTTTGTTTTCTTGCCTCTTCCTATTTGTATCTTCTGTGATCAATAAATCAAATCATAAACTGTTATAGACTTTTCCTCCGCTGTCACCTGACATCAACCCCACTCTACTTTTCTACTGGAGCACTGAGGAAGCCAGATATTAAAAGAAACTCTGTCACAACATGTGTAACGCACACAAATGTCACTGGGAGTGCAATTAAATTCAAAATGAATAGAAATTAAAAATAAAAGTCTGTCTGAAGCCTCAATATGAGTTCAATCAAAGCCACATACAGGCCGAGACCAGGTCAGGAAACAGTCGGACTAACGTGGGCTGGCCTCGAGACAAACCTTGTAAAAAAAAAAAAAAATTTAAAAAAAGGAATAAACTTTGTTTCATTTCTCCTCAATGAGAAGAAAAAGAGACTTTCTCCATTTAGGACAGAAGCAAAAGAGAAAAGAAAGAAAGCACACATGACTGCAGACACTTCCTCCTGACGGGCAGCGCAGCCTCCACCACATAAACCACCCTTTCATCTATTATTGCTGTTTCACAGTCCTGAACCACCTTCAGAAAGAGGAACCCATCCATCTGCCAGCAGAATGGAGAGAGCTGAACGACTCGGCGCTGAGTTCAGCAGGTTCAGGGTCAATAGTTGGATGAAACTGATCAGTTACGTCTCTTTGATTCACTCTCAGCTCATTTCTGTTGGAAATGTGTGTTTAGTTGGATGTTCTGTTAAAGTAATGAGGGGATCAGGAATCTGCACATGGTGATTTATTTTGAACATTTAAAAACTTATGGGACAATGATGACACGTCGCGTCCGCTGGAATCAGAAAGCATCGTCACAAACGGCAGCAAACAAATCTGGAGGCCGGTTCTGCCAGGATCCAGATCTCCTCCAGGATCCAGATCTTCAGGATCCAGATCTTCTTCAGGATCCAGATCCTTAGGATCTAGATCTTTCTCAGGATCTAGATCTTCAGGATCCAGATCTTCAGGATTCAGATCTTCTTCAGGATTCAGATCTTCTTCAGGATCCGTTCGAGGATCCCGTTTGTTTGCATGTTCAAATGACTCATCTTGAGCATTTAAATCAGTTTTTTTCTTAAAGTGGTTTCATGTCTACAATAAATACCAACATTCACACCCGTACATTTGAAGAAAGTAGACATTTAAAATGGTTATTTTTTACAGTGTTACCATGAAGCTCGATTATTTTTTAAACTTCTCATGAATAAATAACAAAATAATTCCAAACCGACTCATATGAGTAAAAGATGATAACATGTCCATCCAGCGTGGTCAGGTCCAACTAGTTTAAGGCCCTTCAGGTCTTCAGTCTGGATGTTAGCTTCTCTTTCACTGCTGTTATACGACACTGAAACGCATCCACACATCTAATGTAACTTCATTGCTGCCAGAGTCAAACTATTCTGATCTGTTACTTAAATAAACATAAATACAACACTGTATATATACTTCATTACAAGGAAAATAACACAAGTATCAAGAGTTATTTTTGCGACTGATTTAACTTGTCAATGTTTTTATTTATTTATTGTGTTGTTTGCAGGGATTCTTGACAAACTGAACACACCAGAGGTCTTTGTACGAAGAGAATATTATTGTTATTTCATTTTTTTAAATTATTGTTCAACCAACGAGACGAGAGTTAGATAAGACGATAACATTGATTGACAGACTGTCAGATGGAGTAGCGTGAATGTTATTGTTCCTTTAATGAGTAACTAATGTGTAATCTATTAATATCTAAGTTGCATTTTACTGTTGGTGAAGTTGGAGCTAGTTATATCTTATTGTAAACATTGAATTAGTCCGGCCCAGTGGGTCTCAACCAGTCAGGCCCAAATGTGAGGGATGGTGAGATGATTCATGGAGCTGAAAAGAAGGAAAAACTAAGTTCTTTGATACAAATCTATATTTTAGGAGTTTCCTCCTCTTTAAAAAAAAAAAAAAAAAGGATAACTTTCCCTTTTGTTTTTTAAGATTGTCAACAACTTTGTGTTGATATGTTTTGTGTTCCATAATCTTAATCTGAAAAGCAACTACAGCTGTCAAATAAATGCAGTGAAATAAAAACTACATTTATTTGACCACCGTTCACCAACGTTTCCTGTCACTTTTTTTGCAGCTCTACTTTCTTCAGACGGACACAGAACCAACTTCTTTTCAACAAATCACTCAGGATGGTTTCAGACTAATATTAAGACTTTTAGTGTTGAAAATAACCAACATACAACTACAAGGAAAGTATCCAGAAAAGAGACCCGGAGTTCGTACAAAAGCCTATTTGATTGTTTAACTCTCTTATTTATTTTGTGAAGTCTCTGAATTTATATCAGAAACCTCTGCTTCATTTTATTTGTATTATTTTGGCATTTTGACACAACAAACAACAAACGGCGGAGGAACTGCACTGATGTGGAAAATACGAGACGTTTCGTGCCCACACGTGTCCACAGTTATTCCTCTCTATGATCTTTTCATTTCTCATCTCATGTACATGAAGAGTTTCTATTTCTCCGTCTTACGCTGTCAAACCTTCAACGTCTTCAGTTTCCACTTTGAAACAAACACATCTCCTCGGTTTGGTTCTTCACTCGAGGAAAGTTTCAACCACAGACAGACACTGTAGCGCTCCACCAAATGTCACACATCTCATTTCACTGGAACCGTCAGTCACAGCTGTTAACAAGCAGGATTCCTGACTCACAAGATAAGAGGAACATTTCTATACTTCAACCACAAGTTTGCTAAGCATCAGCAAAACGGCTCAAAGAGTGACAGCCAGAGTGGGTTTATCTCCCACCTGAAATCTCAGAGCTCTCGCTTTGCACATTAAACTGTGCCTGACGCGTTTTACAAGAAGGTCTACAAGTCTTCTTGCTGTCTACAAGAAGGGGATGAGTCGACTCTTTTTCTTGAGGAAACTTCGATCCTTCAATGTGTGCAGCGAGATGTTGGAGATGTTCTACCATCTGTTGTGGCCAGTGCTTTGTACTTCGCTGGGGTCTGTGTCCAGATACGGGAGATCATTACTGATACGGGAGATCATTCCTGATACAGGAGATCATTCCTGATACAGGAGATCATTCCAGATACAGGAGATCATTCCAGATACAGGAGATCGTTCCTGATACAGGAGATCATTCCAGATACAGGAGATCGTTCCTGATATAGGAGATCGTTCCTGATACAGGAGATCATTCCAGATACAGGAGATCATTCCTGATGCAGGAGATCATTCCAGATACAGTAGATCATTCCAGATACAGGAGATCATTCCTGATACAGGAGATCGTTCCAGATACAGGAGATCATTCCTGATACAGGAGATCATTCCAGATACAGGAGATCATTCCTGATACAGGAGATCATTCCAGATACAGGAGATCATTCCAGATACAGGAGATCATTCCTGATACAGGAGATCATTCCTGATACAGGAGATCATTCCAGATACAGGAGATCATTCCTGATACAGCAGATCATTCCTGATACAGGAGATCATTCCTGATACAGGAGATCATTCCAGATACAGGAGATCATTCCTGATACAGGAGATCATTCCTGATACTGGAGATCATTCCTGATACAGGAGATCATTCCAGATACAGGAGATCATTCCTGATACTGGAGATCATTCCAGATACAGGAGATCATTCCTGATACAGGAGATCATTCCAGATACAGGAGATCGTTCCAGATACAGGAGATCATTCCTGATACAGTAGATCATTCCAGATACAGGAGATCATTCCTGATACAGGAGATCATTCCTGATACTGGAGATCATTCCTGATACAGGAGATCATTCCAGATACAGGAGATCATTCCTGATACTGGAGATCATTCCTGATACAGGAGATCATTCCAGATACAGGAGATCATTCCTGATACAGGAGATCATTCCTGATACAGGAGATCGTTCCAGATACAGGAGATCGTTCCAGATACAGGAGATCATTCCTGATACAGGAGATCATTCCTGATACAGGAGATCATTCCTGATACAGGAGATCGTTCCAGATACAGGAGATCGTTCCAGATACAGGAGATCATTCCTGATACAGTAGATCATTCCAGATACAGGAGATCATTCCAGATACAGGAGATCATTCCTGATACAGGAGATCATTCCTGATACAGGAGATCATTCCAGATACAGGAGATCATTCCTGATACAGCAGATCATTCCTGATACAGGAGATCATTCCAGATACAGGAGATCATTCCTGATACAGGAGATCATTCCTGATACAGGAGATCATTCCTGATACTGGAGATCATTCCAGATACAGGAGATCATTCCAGATACAGGAGATCATTCCTGATACAGGAGATCATTCCTGATACTGGAGATCATTCCAGATACAGGAGATCATTCCTGATACAGGAGATCATTCCAGATACAGGAGATCATTCCTGATACAGGAGATCATTCCTGATACTGGAGATCATTCCTGATACAGGAGGTCATTCCTGATACAGGAGATCATTCCAGATACAGGAGATCATTCCTGATACTGGAGATCATTCCTGATACAGGAGATCATTCCAGATACAGGAGATCATTCCTGATACAGGAGATCATTCCAGATACAGGAGATCATTCCTGATACAGGAGATCATTCCTGATACAGGAGATCATTCCAGATACAGGAGATCATCCCTGATACAGGAGATTATTCCAGATACAGGAGATCATTCCAGATACAGGAGATCATTCCAGATACAGGAGATCATTCCAGATACAGGAGATCATTCCTGATACAGGAGATCATTCCAGATACAGGAGATCATCCCTGATACAGGAGATTATTCCAGATACAGGAGATCATTCCAGATACAGGAGATCATTCCTGCCCACTGCAATAAGACTGTACAATAACTCACCTCTGGCAAAATCCATCACACAACAATAACACTGTTGTCTGTGTTTCTTGGTTGTTTAAATATAAAAAAATTTAAAAAACTTTGCACTATTGTTTAGTTAGTTTTAATTTAATTATTTAATTTTATTATATTTTATTGTATATACTGCGCATTTTTATATTTAATATTTTTTTACTGTTATTTTGTGCATTTTTATATTTAATATTTTTTACTGTTATTTTATTTATTTCCTGTATCTATAAATGCTGCTGTAGCAAAATAATTTCCCCTTGGCGATTAATAAAGTAACTATCTATCTATCTATCTATCTATCTATCTATCTATCTATCTATCTATCTATCTATCTATCTATCTATCTATCTATCTATCTATCTATCTATCTATCTATCTATCCATCTATCCATCTATCCATCTATCTATCTATCTATCTATCTATCTATCTATCTATCTATCTATCTATCTATCTATCTATCTATCTTTAGAAATAAAGATTTTGTTTATATTGTTTATAAAGCAAAAAGACAGACCATCCACACAAGTCTGCACCAGTCAGTATCATTGTGTTAAAAATGGAGAAAAGTTCTTACTAATCTCATCAACCTCCTTTGATGGTCGGCAGCATCAGCAGCAGGATTCAGTAAAATAGCTGAGATAGACCCGCAGTACACGTCCTGCCCAGCAGAGGCCGACACCTCGACCGGCTGTTGATCAGGCGAAACACTTAAAAACTACAGCTGATGCAAAAGTCCTGTTTAAAATAATGCTGCTGCAGTTTGCTACTCAAGTATGTTCATTTATATACGATACATGATGTGGTGTTTTTTCTCTTTAAAAAAACAAAAGAACCAATGAGAGTTTTATACAGTTTTAATCAGTAGGCAGAATCATTAACATCTTCCATCCCTGTTCCTCCCTTACTGTATATACAGAAATCTCACGATGCAATTTAAAGAATTTCAGCCCAAAAAGTAATGATACAATTTTTAAAATCTTGTCTCATCTCTGTTATGTATTCATTTGATCTTTTGTACCAAATTCGGGAGTTAAACATGTATTTACAGCTTGGTGCGATCAAGCAGCAAAAAAATAGTTTAAGGCAGGTTGAAATTTCTTCTTTCCTCAGTGCTGTTTAACGATGTGACGTATTAGAAGTCGTATCGCTTAACGATATTTAACACCAGATGGAGAAAATGAGTCACATCTCGTCGTCTCCACCAAACACAGAGTTTCACTGCAGCTTCACCTCCAACACCTCCAACAGCAAATCAAACACGCAGCAGACCGTCGGCCGCCTGGAGAGCATCGCAGACGATGACAAACAGAGAGCGGTTAAGAAGTTACTTCCTGCTTCTAAATTCAGACAAAACAGAAGTTCTTGTACTTGGTCCTAAACACCTCAGGAAACTCTTTCTGTAATCACTTAGTTACTCTAGATGACCTTGTCTTGGCCTCCAGCAAAACTGTGAGGAACCTTGGAGTCATCTTTGATGAGGATTTGTCCTTTAGACACCATATAAAGCAAATCTCCAGAACTGCCTTCTTTCATCTACGTAATATTAATAAAATCAGGAAAATCCTTCCTCAGCGTGACACAGAAAAACTCATTCCTGCGTTTGTTACTTCTAGACTAGATTATTGTAATTCCTTGTTGTTAGGATGTCCAAATTACTCATTAAAAACCTGCAGCTGATCCAAAATGCTGCAACAAGAGTACTGACGGGATTTAACAAGAGATCATATTTCTCCAGTTTTAGCTTCTCTTCACTGGTTTCCTGTTAAATCAAGAATAGAATTTAAAATTCTCTTGATGTCTTACAAAGCTCTACATGACCAGGCTCCATCATATCTTAGAGATCTTATAGAACCATATAATCCTAGCAGAGCACTTTGCTCTCAGTACGCTGGTCTACTTGTGGTTCCTAGAGTTTCCAGAAGTAGAATCGGAGGCGGAGCTTCAGTTTTCAGGCTCCTCCCCTGTGGAACCAGCTCCCAGTTTGTGTTGGAGGGGCAGAAACCCTCTCTAGCTTTAAGATTAGACTCAAAACGTTCCTTTTTGATAAAGCCTATAGTTAGGGCTGGCTCAGGTAGACCTGAACCAACCCTTAGTTATGCTGTTATAGGCCGAGGCTGCTGGAGGACTTCGTTACATGCTGAGCTTCTTTTCTTTCCTCCTACTCTTTAACTGACTCATACCTCACCATCTTCTTCTCTCCCATAGTTTCTTCTTATTATCTGTTGTCTCCATTCAGTTCCTTCGCTCGTGTAGTTTCTGTTCTTTCTTTTCCAGATGTCCCGTCATGGAGCTGCATGTCTCTGCTCTGTGATTGTCGTCTCCACCAACAGTTCTTCTCTTCTATCTCTATGCTGTCCTTTTCTCTCTCTGCTCTCCTCTCACCCCAACCGGTCGAGACAGATGGCCGCCCACCTCTGAGTCTGGTTCTGTTAACAGATGTTCTCCACCTCTGATCCTGGTTCTGTTAACAGATGCTCCGCCCACCTCTGAGCCTGGTTCTGTTAACAGATGTTCTCCACCTCTGATCCTGGTTCTGTTAACAGATGCTCCGCCCACCTCTGAGCCTGGTTCTGTTAACAGATGCTCCGCCCACCTCTGATCCTGGTTCTGTTAACAGATGTTCTCCACCTCTGATCCTGGTTCTGTTAACAGATGCTCCGCCCACCTCTGAGCCTGGTTCTGTTAACAGATGTTCTCCACCTCTGATCCTGGTTCTGTTAACAGATGCTCCGCCCACCTCTGAGCCTGGTTCTGTTAACAGATGCTCCGCCCACCTCTGATCCTGGTTCTGTTAACAGATGTTCTCCACCTCTGATCCTGGTTCTGTTAACAGATGCTCCGCCCACCTCTGAGCCTGGTTCTGTTAACAGATGCTCCGCCCACCTCTGAGTCTGGTTCTGTTAACAGATGTTCTCCACCTCTGATCCTGGTTCTGTTAACAGAGGCTCCGCCCACCTCTGAGCCTGGTTCTGTTAACAGATGCTCCGCCCACCTCTGAGTCTGGTTCTGTTAACAGATGTTCTCCACCTCTGAGCCTGGTTCTGTTAACAGAGGCTCCACCCACTTCTGAGCCTGGTTCTGTTAACAGATGCTCCGCCCACCTCTGAGCCTGGTTCTGTTAACAGATGTTCTCCACCTCTGATCCTGGTTCTGCTAACAGATGCTCCGCCCACCTCTGAGCCTGGTTCTGTTAACAGATGCTCCGCCCACCTCTGATCCTGGTTCTGTTAACAGATGTTCTCCACCTCTGATCCTGGTTCTGTTAACAGATGCTCCGCCCACCTCTGAGCCTGGTTCTGTTAACAGATGCTCCGCCCACCTCTGAGTCTGGTTCTGTTAACAGATGTTCTCCACCTCTGATCCTGGTTCTGTTAACAGAGGCTCCGCCCACCTCTGAGCCTGGTTCTGTTAACAGATGCTCCGCCCACCTCTGAGTCTGGTTCTGTTAACAGATGTTCTCCACCTCTGATCCTGGTTCTGTTAACAGATGCTCCGCCCACCTCTGAGCCTGGTTCTGTTAACAGATGCTCTGCCCACCTCTGATCCTGGTTCTGTTAACAGATGTTCTCCTGGTTCTGTTAACAGATGCTCTGATCCTGGTTCTGTTAACAGATGCTCCGCCCACCTCTGAGCCTGGTTCTGTTAACAGATGCTCCGCCCACCTCTGATCCTGGTTCTGTTAACAGATGCTCCGCCCACCTCTGATCCTGGTTCTGTTAACAGATGTTCTCCACCTCTGATCCTGGTTCTGTTAACAGATGCTCCGCCTGGTTCTGTTAACAGATGTTCTCCACCTCTGATCCTGGTTCTGTTAACAGATGCTCCTGCCCACCTCTGATCCTGGTTCTGTCAGAGGTTTCTTCCTGTTAAAGGGAGTTTTTCTTCCCTCTGTTGGAGGTTTTTCTCCCTTAAAGAGGAGTTTTCCCTCCCAGCTTATGTGGAAACTGTTGAATTGTTGAATTGTTGAATTGTTGAATTGTTGAATTGTTGAATTATTGAATTGTTGGTTTCTCTGTATAATATTGTATAAAGTTCTGCTGTAAAGACTTTAATGTGTTAAATGCCATGAAATAACCTGTGTTGTGATTTGGCGCTATAGAAATAAAGTTGAATTGAATTGAAGTTCCTGCCGCCGGTCTCCCACACACAAAGACAAAGGTCGAAGAAAGCTTTTGACAATTTTGGAATAAAATCTGAGTCGACTAACATTTCTGAAAGAGGAAAGTGTTTCCTTGGTTTTCTGTCACCTCCTGACTGGTTCCCTCTGTTGAGCATCCCAGCATGCACTGGGACGTAAACAGGTAACACGCTGGTTCATAGTAAAAAGAAAATAGTAAGAAACGGCCATCACAAGTTGTTCTTTTCAGATGCCAACTATCCTGTCAACACTAATATAAAATACTGATAAACAGTAACACTTACAAAGGACCAAATATTATGAGAAGCACATACTTTAACTTTCAAAGATAAACTTGCTCCACTCAGAGATGTCCTTGGATTTGTTGGGTTGTTTGTATCAACAGACAGTTGGACACATTGGTGGAAAATAAAGACAGAAAACTGCACAAATCCTCAAAGAAGTTCACATTGATTTGATTGAAGATATTGTTCAGTGTTTCATGATAATATCTGGAGTTCACTGGAAATGATGTGAAGTTGAATCTGCCTGTAAAGAGAAGAGCTCTGTCTGACCAACTGTTATGATATTTAACTATTACATGTGGAAGTGGGATGTTAGGTTGGTGCTGATGAACACGATCGGCTTTATTGATTTGTTATGCAAGTTAAATGTAAGAGAAAGTGAAATGCACTTTCTTACGTGTAGTTCTTTATATTATTATTATTATTATTATTATTATTATTATTATTATAACCCCAGAGGGAGGCTATTTGATTAAAATAAAATACCTGAAGACATGGAAATATGGAAGCAGCTGCTGCTCTGTGTATTTGGATAATGCTGCTCATCTGTCAATCTGTGTAAGTTGTTGTGAGCGGCCTGTAGGTGTCAGCGAGGGAACCAACAAATCAATCACTGGGATTTACAGCATCTTCAATCACAACCGACCTCACAACATCTCTACAAAATACACAAGTAACCTCGGTCGGTATAAACACATCTTAAATTCTGTCAAATGAACCACATGAATGTCCAGAAAGAACAAACAATAAAACAGGTGATGCAGGTGGATTTAATAAATGTCCTGATCATATCACTGCTGGCTCGTTGCTAGTCACACTTTTGTCTTTTTAAGTCTCAGAAACAAACAAACTCAAACAGAAAACGTGCTACAGATGCATTTCGATCTAACGATCTTAAGTCTACAGAAAACAAAGCGCTTTTATGTCTGTGAGCGCCGCTGCTGCACTCATGACGTCATCTCAGGTGTACTCAACACGTGACCCCTGCTGGTTCACGGCGCTGTGACCAGTCCTGTCTTCACGTTGAGTTTGAACTCACCTGAACTAGTGAGAAGACGCAGAGAGCTTGAGCTCGCGGACGGTTCGACCTGCAGGGTTTCACTCAGCAGCGCGCGCATCCAAGCGGAGTGACGTATCCTGGTGAGAGCCACGCGCCCCTTCGCGACGTCTTTGAGTATTACACCGGTATCCTACGAAGACAACAAGAAACGATGCATTCAGTTTTGAACTGCTCTTAAAAGACACTCTGACATTTAAAAAGAATACTGTGGTGTCTACTTTTTACTATATTTAACGTATCTAAACAACGAACCGTCCTCGGGGCTTTTTACTGTGTTTTCTTTTTACTTCGTTAAATCGTGTATTCAGCGTTTTCAGGTTAGCAGGTTAACATTAGACTGAAAACACTGATGTGCTTCAGTTCAGCCTCACAGAGACGAACAATTTGATATTTTTATTTGTATTCATTTATTTATTTATTTTGGTGACCCGTGCGCAAAAACGGAAAATGTATTTGAACTATGGATCCGAATTTTCTCTACATTGCAATATATATTGCAGTCAAGCGTCACTGAGGTTGTTGTATGTTTTTATCGTTTTTATCGTTACATTTTTGTACTTTTGTTTTTTATCTTTTTATTTTTGCACACCGTTGGACTGCGAGAAACAATATTTAAATGTTTCTGTATATCTTATGGTAGATTAACAATAAAGTTGACTTTGACTTTGACAGGTGGAGACAGACCTTGGTCTCCATGGTGATATTCTTTAAACCTGCCAAACCTTCACTGAACACTAAACATCCACGTGCTGCGTTTTGTAGCTGGATTACCTTTGGACACAAGTATGAGTGTTAAAAGGAAAAGGAGTCCTGAGGACTCACCCCTGTGTAAATCTTACAACCCCTGTAGCATTTAGAGGAAATTGAGCAACAAACTTTCAAATAAAAAGGTTAAAATATATGTAACTATTAGAGAAAACAAATATTTGTCAACTTTCAATAGTTTTATTCCAACTGCCTTCATAAGGTTATGTACTGACTGAGGATCTGCCGCCATCTTGTGGTCTGAGTGAAAATAGATGTCATTCAAATAGAAATCATCCAAACTTTTCCTGACAGTATTAGTGATGTTTAAAATGATGCTATATTGTGGATGCAGAGCAAATAAATTAACATAAGATGTTTAATGTCATTTAAACTCCAGAGAAGAACCAGCACCATGAAACACTAACGAGAGGATTGTGTTCTTTGACACTGTAGTGGTGTAAGAATTGAAACACTGAAAGACTGCTTTAAATACATGTCTATAGGCCATTCATTAATCTGGAATTTGATATAGTTTAATATTAAAATATGCAGCTTTAAGTCACAGGACAACATGGAAGTTTGCTGTTTCTCCTTTCAGACATAAGTTCACATAACAACTTCAGATGGATCCTTATTTTCACACCTTCAGTTGTTCTTTGCATTAAATGAAACCTTTTTGATTATTATCTTAAATTTTTGAAATATTTCAGAGCAGCAGCCTCAGTTTTGTGTGAAGTTACTACATCAGCTGATTTCCTCACCGTTTCCTTCTCGATCTTCCTCCACTTCTTCCTTCTCTTCATCAGAGCTGCACGCTAATTATTTATTCAAATACTGTACATAAGTACAATTTGGTGATCATTTACTATTATTATTATATCCATTTTTTATTTTTTTTTGCTTTGTACTTCAGCATTTCTTTTGCTCAGCGTGAACTACAGTCCTTTTTACTCCAGTATATTATTTTAATAAGAGGTTTGATAACTATCTACTTCTCATGTTAAGATTTTTTTTCAGAAAAAAACTTGTGTCTTCAATTAAACTAATAAGTAATAATGGTGTTCATTGTCTTTCTGTAACAGGGAAACAGAGCTGACAGGAAAGAGAAGGAGGTCCTGCAGCCCTGAGAATAATTAGTAACATCCAATAAAAATGTGTTGGAAGTTGAAATGAAAGGAGGCTGATGTCTGTCACTAAACTTTTTACACTCCCTGAAGATTGGAAAAGAGTTTATGGACAATCCCCCCCAAAAAATATAAAAACATCAGCTATAAATGGACTCCTTTAGACCACCACTAGTCTGAAGAACAGATTCAGTTCTTACTTGGCAGAAAGTCTCCACGTTTTTTTTACTGCTCTTCAATCATCAATGTTCATTCTGACTTGTGAAGTCGGTGCCGAAATCTCGACGTCTCCTGCAGGTGTTCGGTTGTGTTGACGTCTGGAGGCTGTTGTGAACCGTTCGTGTGTCATTCACATCATTTTCACACTTCAGGGAGACACTTTTTTTTCATCATTTTGTGACCTTGTCTGAATATGAACATTAATTACAGTTCTTCATATGCAGTGTGTCATTTAAGGCTTTTGACTAATTGGACTTATGGAGACAAAAAAACAATATAAACAGCTTCTTAGATGATAAAAGATGAATATAATCTGCACACACAACGAAGAAACCATTCAAAGAAATAATAATCTTGTTTATGTTGGTGTTTATTTTCTAATAATGATATGAAGTATAACTCCTCCAGAGGCCCTCAGTAGCAGCTGCTTATGTGTTTACTGAAAGCGGAGGTGCTGACGGTCAGGAGGTCTTCAGACATTCACTTCCTGGAAGTAGTGATATGGTTTGTACCGGGGTCGGTTCTGGTTCTGGTTCTGGTTCTGGTTCTGGTTCTGGTTCTGCAGCATCACCTGAAACCAGCAGAGAAACAACTCTGATGATGAGACGAGCCACTTTGGGAGAATTACTGCAGTTCTGCAAGTTAGAAATGCAAAGTTTTGATGTTTAATGGGACATCAGACGTTCAGTTTTTGTCCTCTGAATTTTCATTTCAAACCAACTCGACTTTTCCACTTTGTAAAATAAATTCTTTGCAATTAAAAAAAAAATAGTGAAAAGATTTTCCATTCACTTTTCATTTTTCCCCCCAAATGCTGTGAATCAGTTTGGTAATTTAAAACAAAATGCCAAATATTCAAACCCCTCAGACGTCATTTTAAGCAGTTAAAAGGTGACTGTGAATTTTCACTGACTCTCACTCCTTCGTCCTGGAGACCTGCAGGTGGTTGAAGGCTCAGTGTCTCTGTGGGAGGACGGACTGTCACTGCTTTGTTCCATCTCACTCTGTCTTGTTGGAAACTGGACGAGCATCAGGGCCATTTTACGTCTCTTGACTTCCAGGCCAGAAGAGAACATTTTGGCAGGTGACTGAAATCTCCTCTTTCTTCTCCTCATGGGAGCCGCCTGCCTGGAAGAAGGTTCACCATCTTCAGAAGGACTCTCACTCCCTTCTTCCGTGTCATCCTGTCTGTTCAGCCACTCTTGGACACGTATCAGGGATCGTTCCCTCCTCTCCTGTTCCAGTTCACAGTATTCAGGAGGGAGAATTTCTGCAGGTGACTTTCCAGAAGAACAGGGACTGGTAAAAGGCTCGGTGTCCTCAAAAGAGGCCGGAGTCTCCCCCCTTTGTCCCGGCGACTTGCAGGTGGTTGAAGACTCGGTGTCTTTCAAATACGCAATACCCTTTAGCTCCAGCTCCCAAAAGGAAGAAGGCCCAGGGTCCAAATTAGACGAAGGACTCTCACTCCTCCGTCCCGGCCGCCTCGGGTCGGTAGGAGGTTCAGTCGGACTGAACGTATTCATGCTCTCTGTGTACTTTCCTTGTTTCACTGCAAACACAAACACACAGCTATTATTTCTCCAGCACACTGAGCACAAAACGTTTTGACTTCATTGACCATCTGCCTCAACTAAACTTTGTAACTGAACTAATTTGAAGCCAGCGGTGCTTCTTCATTACACTGTCTATAAAAAAAAAAAAAAAGGAAAATTTCATTTCAGAATAAAAGTTGTTCTCACAAAATATACCTCTTAAACACTAAAAACACAAATACCATTTCAATTTGAAATTACATTCAAGATATAAGAATAAAGATATAAAATCATAATTTTAATTAACACAGAATTGTTCCAACAGTTTACTTAACATAACAAATAACCCTGAATTCCCACAGCCCCCAAACGCCTCACTGATGATAATAAAACCAAACAGAGCATCTGGGACATCAGGAAGTTAGCTCAGTTACTACTTTTAAAAGAAAGCTCAAAACATCTCTCTCTACATCAGCCTTTTCCTGAAGCTCTCTTGTACTTGAACTGACGCACCTTTAAAATGCATATTGCTAAATTCATATTTGACCTCTATTTGTGTTTAATTTTATGCATTTTATTTTTCTATATTTTAAATATTCATTTCTATCTGTTTTTATGTGAAACATTGCATGTAATTTTCTTGCTGTGAAACACTTTGAGCTGCATTTCTTGAATGAAAGGTGCAATACAAATAAAGTTTTTTATTATTATTATTATCTGTCCACGTGTTAAAATACTCAACTCAGATTTATTAAAAAGCACCTTTCATACAACAATGCATCCCAAAGTGCTTCACAGAGTAAGATCAAAGAAATGTAAAATACATTAAAAACAAGTGAAAAGTAAAACAGAGATGAAACAATAAAACACAATTAAAACCCAAACAATAAATCAAACAGTAAAACAATAGAGCCTATAGCATATTACTATATTCTGGAGTAAAAGAGAAAGTTTTGTGTAACACAGCAAGAAGATTCGGTCACATTTATTAAAACACTCATCAAATAATCTTTACTGTTCATAAAATCAGTAAAAGAATTTACAGCAAACATTTCTATTACAAAGGAAGTCCATATTGTTCACATGCAACATTGGTAACAAAGCAAAGTTTACAAAATGAAAAGGACGTTGTGCAAGACAAAAAAATGATGTTTGCATCCCGATTACAGCAAAAGGTTCACATCTTATTTTTAAAGTAACTGATGTAACAAGTAGATTAAATTCTCAGCACAACACGGTTCCAGCACACAGACAAAAAGGCAAAGTAAAACCATTTTAAAGTAAGTTTTAAAGCAGCTGCAAAGTGTTCTTACCTTTCTCAAATGCTCATGTAGGAAATGAGATTGGAAGTATTTCCTCCTGCAGATAATGTGACTGTTTGGTTGTGACGTCATCGCTGTCACGTGGAACAGAACTGAGTCATTCTGCTGTCGGCTGGTTTGACATGAAAACACTCTTTCAGCTTGATTCCCAACTTATTCTGCGAAACCAGGAACAAGTTCACCTCACTCGTGTCCGGGTCCTCGCGCTGCTCACTCCGCACGGCTGCGGTGGTCGCGTGCAGCGGACGAGGTTCTTCGGTCGGTCCCTCGGACATGTTGAGCACGAGGACTTCTCATGGTCCAGCAGCGGGCTGGTTCATTAGGGTGTCTTTATAGCAAAATCAGCATTTCACCATGACGTATCAAACAGCCAATAAAACATCTCCTGGAAACATATAGGACGAGATTCAAAACCCAACATATACATCCGAATGATTGCATTTGGTTTTCCTGTTGGAGCTCAATGTCTTGTATGAAAGCAGCTTTTTCTTTGCACATCATCCGCGATTTAATGTTTCCTGTTCGCACCATGAGGTGTGTTTCATTGTTGGAGAATTTAAACTCCCAAAGACGACGGAAGTTTGGAGACGGACTTCAATGTTAATTCAATTAGTGCAGATTTGATAGTTATTTTGTAGAGCTGCTTCAATTTTATGTAAAAAAAAAAAAAAAAAACCCGTTTATTATTATTATTAAATATATTATTAAAATGTTTATTGAGACCCCTTTTTTATTCCATAACCCCATCGATAATCTGCAAGGAGTATTAGTTACTAGAAGCGGTCTCCAGGGGAGTTCCTTTATATTTGACCTGGAAACGCATTAGGAGCTGGACTGGAAAATCAACTGTTGACTAAATCCCTAAATTGTATTTCATGAACTCGCTGAACTCTCCAAGCTTTAGTCTCCACATCATGGTCTGGGTATCCAGTGTGTTTTCCCCAAATCGCTCAAATTTAAAGCTATTTAGTCCACAAAATATCACAATCAACATTCAAATATGTCTTTAACTGTTGAATGTAAAATCCACTTAAACACTGATTTCTCACAAATATTAGAGGACATATCTGATGTGATTTAAATCATGAAAAATAAAGACAGACAAACTCCGATTAGCTTTTTATTGAGTTGAAGTCACTTTTGCAGAAATATACCAACAGAAACTAAACTGTAGTAACTACATGGTGTTTGGAACGAACACATCAAACTCAAGTTTCTATAAATTGAGGTTATACTAGCTTTGTTAAAATATAATCATTTGTTAAGAGTTACTAAAAAGAAGGGGAAAAAAGCTGAGGGAGGCGAGTTGTGTGCGTAGCTTATAACCAACCTCCAGACCAAAATAAAAAGACTAAGAAATCAAAAATGTATAAATAGATGCTTTAAGAGAATAGAAAAAGGCTGCGGTGACGTAAACCCAAAATCTAAAGATATACTCTCAGTGGTTCAACCCCAAAATGTGAGAATAACTAACCATGTGATTAATAATCATACTGCAGAGTACAAAGCAGGCTCGTGTGCAGACGAGTGATTCGGTTTATAACGAGCTGGATCCAACCAGCGTGAACGTGACTAAATAACATCCACAGAAAAAAAGAGTCTTCAAATCCCGTTTCTTAAATTGTAAACAGAAAATATTCTGCCAAATGAATTATTTTTGTTGCTTTTGACGTAAATTCGTTTCTCTACAGAAAATGAATCAGTCATAATCAGTTCTTTGTCAAACCCAAATGTGACTAGTTCGCTGGTCAGGTGAGGATTCGTTCCTCCTTCTCTTTTAATATCTCCGAACATCAGACGGTTCAGGTTTCGTCCCAGGAGACGTCTTCAAACGATTATTTGGCTCAAAACTTGAAAATATTCAGTAAACTTTCATATAAAACAAAGAAAGGCAGCAAGAGAAGCTGGAACCAACAAAGTTTTGACATTTTTGTACTTGACAAGGGATGAACTGATGATCACAAACGTTTCTGTCAATCAACGTATCGTTTAATCTGTAAATCCAATTAAAAGATCAATTTGACAAGATCTTAGTTTTGTGAAACTGAGATCTAATATTTGTCCCCAGTCACAGCTTCATCAGCTGTTTTACAAGATTTTCAGACTCTAAACATGATCAAATGCTTTCTTGTTTCATCTAGAGTTGGAAAAGTTTGGACAGAAAATGTGACTATAAAACAAACAAACAAACAAACAAACAAACAAACAACAAAAAGCTGAGAACCAGCCAGCTGGTTACCAACATGATCATTTCTCTGCTGTGTTTGGACTCCTCACGTTGTTCTGCCTCTTTGGTGTTTGTTTATTAGAAGACGGCAGTAAACAAATCCGTCTGACTCCAAGTAAACATCCTCGTAAACACCAAAGGGCCCCGACTCCGACCCGTCGCTCCACCAGGGGGCGACAGAGACGCTTACAGTCAGAGCCGCTGCAGGAACCTTTTCTTTCTTTCTCTCGGTGAGTGAAGAACAGTTTGTACCACAGAGCGAGTGTTTCTCAAACGGAGGAGATGGAGCAACAACAGTTCACCTGGAAGTTATAACAGAGAGAGTCAAAACAAAGGAAAGGATTTCTCTCCTCACCATCACGAACTCTGTGGTCTCACAGTGTTCGGGGTTCATCTAAGAGAAACTCAGAGCGGTTCACTGATGTCCCCGATCGACAGGGACAACAGCTTCAAACTAAAAGACAAACAAAACCAAGTGTTTCAGTGGTTCTCTGAACCCTCGATCACATTCAGCTGGATGTGATGTCAAACACCTGTCAGGCTTCACTATGATGTAATGAACATTAAACACCTCAGTCAGGCTTCACTATGATGTAATGAACATCAAACACCTCAGTCAGGCTTCACTATGATGTAATGAACATTAAACACCTCAGTCAGGCTTCACTATGATGTAATGAACATCAAACACCTCAGTCAGGCTTCACTATGATGTAATGAACATTAAACACCTCAGTCAGGCTTCACTATGATGTAATGAACATCAAACACCTCAGTCAGGCTTCACTATGATGTAATGAACATTAAACACCTCAGTCAGGCTTCACTATGATGTAATGAACATCAAACACCTCAGTCAGGCTTCACTATGATGTAATGAACATCAAACACCTCAGTCAGGCTTCACTATGATGTAATGAACATGGAAACTGCACCGAAAGTTCCTGTTTGGCTGTGAACTTTTAAAAAAGTGGAGATTTTGTTTTTACAGAATTTAAAAGGAAAAAAGTTCAAGCTTGATGTAAACTGGTTTGTTTGAGAGGAGATTTAAAACGAAAGCATCATCGTTCAAACATCTCCAGTGATGAAGTCCAGCTGTCACCGACTGTATTAACACCAGTCTCACGTAGTTTCATCTCTCACACACGACTTCTTATTGTGTTTCAGTGAATGTTTCTACAGGGGAGTTCACGTCGTTGTGTTCACAGCTGGAAAAAACGAAATGAACTGCATGTTGTAGAGAAACGGGAAAAGAAAGATGGAGGTTAAACAAAGAGAGAGAAACCAAGACGTCAGTCTTTGGGGGGAAATGGAGCTTGAAACATCCGGACTGGTAGAAATGTTAAAACTGTTGTTGTTGCAGAAATCTGACAACTCACCAGAAACATTCTGAGAAACATCCACAACTTCAACATGACAAACACGTGACCACGGGAGAACCTGGGAGAACACGGGAGAACACGGGAGAACACGGAAACACGGGAAAAAACATGAACATGGGAGAACACGGGAGAACACGTGTGAACACATGAAAACACGCGTGAACACGCGGAAACACGCGTGAACAGAGTCCAGACGAGAACTGCCATGAATCTCACATAAAGTGCAAACTGACGAGGTTTTCCTCTCACGGCGTCAGAACCAGCTGAAGCTCCAGGAAAACCGGCGGGACAGCAGACAGAGACGATCTGGTGGTCGCCGGGACGACGGGTCGCCGCTCCTGCTGCTCCTTCAGTGGCTCTCGATCACCACGGGCTCGTAGCCACCTGCAGACACCCTGCAGGGATCCACACACACAAGAGTCACGGGAGTGTTTGTGTTTTATACACAGAGGAAGATTTAACGGACATTTCACTCCTCTGTAACGATCACTACTTTGTTCTTGTAGTTTCATGTCATCAGACTCCTGCCTCCATTGTTTTCTATATTTGATCAAGTCAAATCTTACATCGGTGTTGGTGTGCTGTCTTCACTCATACAGAAGGGCAGTAATGAGGATGGTCAGTCTGTCTGATCTGTTTAACGTGATTGTAAAAGGAAGCAGAGTTTGTTCTGTTGCACAGTTTACATCCTTATTTAAGAGTATTTGTCCTTTAATATAGTGACAGAGTGCATTTCTATTCCGAGATCCATTCAGGTGATGAAGTCCTCCCTCGTCCTTCCATCGTATATAAAAGGTGAGACGGTCGCCTCCACATATGTAACGTGTGTGTCTGTATTTAAACTGTATGAGCAAGTCGGGAGAGTCCCGTCTCTTCTGTCTCTTAACTTCCACTGCCGTTCCATACTTTGGAAGAGGAGGACGAGGATGAGGACGAGGAGGAGGAGGAGGAGGAGGAGGAGGAGGAGGATGAAGGAGGAGGAGGAGGAGGAAGATGGGGTGAGCGGAGGTTCAGAGTGCAGCGTGCTGATTAAACTGCAGCCTGCGATCCTTTTATAATTGATACGTAATGAATGAATTAACACACAACACTGACATTTTTACTCCTGGTATTTTTTCAGGAACGTTATTGTGTAGAAAATCACAGGATTATTTAGAGCTGAATCTGTCACAGAAAGGCTTTCAGGGGAACTCCTGCTGCTTCCAGGGGATGTGTACACGGTTTCCTTTGTGTACGCAGGTCTGTCTTCATGAGACTGCCTGCTTCAATTCAGGATCAAATAAATAAATAAAATCTATTTTTACAGTGTTAGCTTGTCACTCTTTCACTTTTCAGTTCTTTCAATGCACCAAAAATGAATGTTTTGAATATCAATAACGTCGCCAATAGTACGGAACAAAACATCGGCTTGAATAGTTTCTGCTTCTGTGAGTAAAACTCAGTAAAGTGAAAGTGAGAAAGGAAAAGAGGAAGCGAGAGCGGCACACAGACAGAAACGAGGAGAGCCGAGCCGCTCACCTGTTGCCGAGCCGGATGCCGCTGAGCGCCGTGGTTCCATCTCTGTTGACGAACAGACGCAGGTTACTGTCTGAAAGACAGAAACACGGAGACCGAGTGAGCTGCTGCTGAAAGAAACCACCAGAAATCAACAGACAAAACACAAGACGAAAGGATGGAGCTCAGTTTAATACCTCTGTTCACCAAGAACTCTCTTTCTGTTATAAAATTAAAACAAAAAACATTTAAACTATTCAGATTTACAGTGTTTAAACCATCAGTGATGTCATCAACCATCAGTGATGTCATCACCCAGCAGTGATGTCATCAACCAGCAGTGATGTCATCATTGGTTTGTGAACGTTATGAATCCTCCAGTTCAGATTCTGTCCGTCACCATCTTTACTAGTTCGGAGCAGTTTGGAGCAGGAAGTGACCATATTTGGACGAGCTGGGGGAGGAGCCAGCGGTGGATCTGACCGATCTGATTGGAAACCTGAAGATACTACGTCCCGCCCACCGATAGCTGTAACCTGACTGCACCGCAGGCCTGTCAATCAAACAGACACGCCCCCAAAAACAGGTCTTCTTGAATCTTCTTTTCTAATGAATGAGGGATTATTTTCAGATGGACCTCCAGAAAACTAAGAAGAAGGAGTGACTTTAGCTAACAACACCGAGATAACTGATGGACACATTTTATTCACTTTGGATTTGATGAGAGAAGTTGAATGGGAGTCTATGGAGCCGGAGGCTTTTTGGAGCCGACCTCTAGTGGCACTCGCTGGTATTGCAGCTGAAGACACTTCTGGATCAGAACCATTTTACAGACCTGAAGCTACAAACTCTTTTATAAACGGTCTGTGGTTTAAAATTTTCTTAAAGGTGCAATCAACCGTTACCTTCACTTCAGATTCTTTTTTATGTTTACTGACCGAACGAGGAATGATGGCAGATAATAACCATCAAAACCTTCCAGATTTCAGCTCCAATAAAACTCCCAGAGTCACCGTTGGTTCAGGAGTTATTGTGATTTATGATCTAACGGAGGATTTTCAAGTTGGTCTGCGTGGTGTTTCTTAGTTTCAACAGGTTTCTAACTCTCTTGTGTAACTAAACCCTTCAGCATTGTTGCGTCAGCTCCATTTGTGTAACGCTGCAAAGCAAACACTGGATCACATCTCTGATCTGTTGTAAATACTGTCATGGTTTTTATAATAGAAACACACACCAGTTTTACGTGGAGCTCCGTTATCACTGACAGACTTTTCACTGACTAAAAAGCTGAAACTCAACGACCTATGATGAACAGAAAAACAGGCCTTTTCAGTACAAATCTTAAACCTCCTGCACAATTGCGATCACACACAACTGGGCGGCCTTATAAACACACTGAGCCTTGTGCAGTACGTTGGTGTGGCTGCGAAGGGCTCTGCTATACCGGAGAGATCTGTAGTAGTTTTACAAACTTCACATTTAGCTTTTCTGTCATCTGTTTTTATCACCCAGTCTTTAAATTCATCATTTTGGAGCCAAAGTTCTTGAAATGTACATTTTCCCATCATGTTTGTATTCCTCAGCGGCTACAAGAAACAGCTCATCATTATTTAAGTGGTTGCCATTTGTTAACGAACATAAAGAAGATAAAACCACTCGCGCAAAACAGGAAACACGATAAATAACGCGATTAAAGAAAGACATATCTTAATAAATGGAAACTATATTCCAGGACTTGGTGGAAAAGATGATCACTGTCTGGAAAAGAGTTTGAATAATTCCCTCAGTAAAACATCTGGCGGCTGTCACTCCACTCTCCCTCTGTACCTTCAGTGTGGTTGATATCTGCAAAGTTTTGGCTTTGGACGATTTTCTCCACGATGTCGTCGGCATCCATGCGAGTGTCGTTCACCCAGGAGGGGTGGCTCTCCACCGAGTCCTGCTTCCTCCTGAAACACAACAAACACGGAGGCTGAGCAGGACTCCACCACAAGTGGTCCCGCGACTGGACAGCCGTCCTCTGTGTCCGTACCTGGCAGGTCTGCTCAGGGGTAAGACGGGCCGCGGGGGACGAGGAGGTCTCTCTGGACGTCCGGCGTCCTTATCACCGTCCGGAGGTGTGTCACCGCTGAAGGCCACGCCCCCCGAGGTGCTGCTTCCTGTCGAGGTGTTCCTGCGATGAGTGAGGTCCGACAGGCTGGAGGAGCAGGAGTGCTCGGTGCTGTAGCCTGGAGGACAAGAGAGGAGACATCAGAGGAGACATCAGAGGAGACGGCAGAGGAGATAAGAGAGGAGACATCAGAGGGGACGACAGAGGAGACATCAGAGGAGACAAGAGAGGAGACATCAGAGGGGACGACAGAGGAGACAAGAGAGGAGACGACAGAGGAGATATCAGAGGGGACGACAGAGGAGACATCAGAGGAGACAAGAGAGGAGACATCAGAGGGGACGACAGAGGACACAAGAGAGGAGACAAGAGAGGAGACGACAGAGGAGACAAGAGAGGAGACATCAGAGGGGATGACTGAGGAGACAAGAGAGGAGACAACAGAGGAGACATCAGAGGATACGACAGAATAGACATCAGAGGAGACATCAGAGGAGACAAGAGAGGAGACATCAGAGGGGACGACAGAGGAGACAAGAGAGGAGACCACAGAGGAGACCAGAGAGGAGACCACAGAGGAGAGATCAGAGTCGATGACAGAGGAGACAAGAGATGTGACTACAGAGGAGACGGAGGAGACGACAGAGGAGACATCAGAGGAGACGACAGAGGAGACGAGAGCGGCGACAAGAGAGGAGACATCAGAGGGGACATCAGAGTAGCAACAGAGGAGAAAAGAGAGGTGACGACAGAGGAGACATCAGAGGAGACATCAGAGGAGACAAGGGATGAGACGACAGAGGAGACATCAGAGGAGACAAGAGAGGAGACAAGAGAGGGGAAAGGACAGGAGACAACAGAGGAGGCAGAGGAGCAGCTTTGGATAAATAACTCTGTTCATGTCATGTGTTTTATCTGCGTCACTATAATCACTAGATTCTGATTCTAGTAAAAATTAAAGTCACTTTGTTAACTCAAACTTCTGTGTTTCTATTTTGGTCTGTTATTAATCAAAAGGCTGAAATCTGCAGTAATTACTGAGAAGAAGAAGAAGAAACACTCAGTGGAGTTAAGTGCAGCTGTCTGAAGCTTCATATGCAGGTTGATGAAAAATAAACAATATTAGATAGAATTATTTGATTTCACATCAGATGTAAAAACCAGCGAAATAACCACAATAAAAGCTTTCATCCAATTTGTTGTTAAATTCTGTAGATGCAACAATAAAAGTAAACAGAACACAATAATCTAAATAGATTTATTTAAATTAAATGTCCAATAATAGCTTCAGGGAAGTGTTTATGAACGTCACAAAACTAAACAATTCTAAATGTCTGTCTACTTAAAAGAAAAGTATCATTAAAAATGAAAATAAAAATCACAGCAGCTGTTAAATGTCTGACTCTGGAATATAAAAAGAGAAAAGGAGCGCTGGTGAACGTCGTACCGGAGATTTTGCTCTGCTGGCTGGCGTAGCTGGAGTTACGAGAGTGACCGGAGAGGAAGACTTCTGCTGGGCTGGACAGGTTCTGGTTCTGGTTCACTTCAGATTCCTCCAGCAGACCTGAAGGAAAACGCCAGTTATCGGCTCCTATGTATTTATCATCAATTATAATATCTCTGCAAGATCAGAAATAAAGAGATGCAGATATTAGATTTTCATTCCACTTGAATATTTCTTGGGCGTGTCTGGCTCTTGGCTGAGAATCTGTTTTCTCACGAGAAAGTGTTTTGCAGAACGTCCTGAGCTCGAGGTGTCGGTGCAGAAAACTCGCTCACATTTTTAAACCGTTTAAAAAACAACAACCTGGGTGTCATTTTTCATTTCAGTTCAAACTGAACGAATCCTTGACATCGTCAGCTAATGTCGTTTTTAATGCATAAAAAGTGAACTCTAAAATATAGTTTTTAGTTTGGGCCAAAACCTACAAAAAAAACCTTAACTGATGTTTAATTTGGATTTATTTGACATCATTTCTGTGAGATGCATGTTTTAAATTTTCCATTTTGTTCAGTTTTATTCACAGAACGCGAAAACATAAGTCATCTCAGGGCACTTAACATTGGAAGGTCATTTACAATATTATATTGATTATTAAAAACCTTTCAGTTTTTTTTAAGTTAAAACTGTCAGTTGAACAGTGACGATGAGGAAATTAAAATCTGTCATCTCAGATTAAAACTCAGTTTCAAATCCTTCCTGGAAGTCAAAACTATTTTATTGCTTCTGAATCGAGTGACAAAACTGGTTATCAAAATTCAATCCTCTCATCAGATCTGTACAGGTTCAACTAATCCATTCAAATACTCTGTAAAAATGTTGTTTCCTCAAACAATATCTTGCATATCTTCTCTTTTTTTATTACATATATTCTATCTTAAAAGAAGAGAGAACAAAGTAAAATATTTAATTAATGATGCAATATGGTCATGCAATAGATGTTGAATGTATTTTTAGAATAAGACATTTTCTGCATCATACAGAGACTGACTGCAGTATGTTTGTTTTTAAAGATGTAAACAGCTGTTGTTAATATGTCATAAGTCTCTATTTCTAGTTGAAGTGTGGTGTCTTTATACTTAAACCTCACGTGAATCTATGTTCATAAAATAACAATAAAGTAGATGGTTTCATATCTTTTCATAGAGAAATTGTTTGGTTCTTGTTCCTTGGTTCAACTGTACAGAACATGTCCGGCCCGTTTGCAGCTCCAATGAAACGTGGAACCAGACACAAACTACATGTTCTCACACTAAAACAAACACGTCCACCCGACTAAGATAATCATTTCCTTTGTCGTACCGGAGCTGACGATGGAGGCTCGAGGCTTCGGGGCTCGGCCCAGAGAGACGCCTCCGGCCGGCCCCGGCTCGGCAGTGCCCTCCCCCTTACAGTCCAGCTGCAGGGTGTGTTCCTGTCCGGGGACGGAGATGGACTTTGCTGTGCTCGGAGGCCTGCGGGGGTAAAAACACAAAAAGCAAAGCACAGCGTATCAGTCTGGACAGATTAGATGAGCACAGACGTGCAGCTCAGCTGAGTTTGGCAAGCTCAGATAAGATTGATGTTATTGACCGAGGGAAGAGTGAGTCACAGGAGACGTTCAGGAGTCTGGTCCAACACACATTAAAGTCCTGTGCACTCAAACACATGCTGAAGTCCTACAACAAAAACAGATCTGGGCACAAGTTTCACTTTTCCTCGGTACTGCAGAAGATACAGTCGTTTATCGGGATGGAAGATTCTCCAGTTTTAGCTCCAGAAATATAGTTGGTTTTTTTAAACACTGATACAAGACCCATGCAGAGGAGCAAACTACCAATCACAGAGAAGGAAAAGTCCAGAAGGGAATACAAAGTTCTACCATTTCAGAAAACTACTGTCAACATGGAATAAAAGAAAGTTGTCCAACTCACCTTTTAAAACATGGATCTCCAGACAGGAGCGTCATCCCGATGATCACCTTCAAGAAACAAAACACAACAACACTTTCAACTTTTTCATAAAAATTACCAGTTGTTTTTTTAAATCTTCTACATCTAAAAGAAAAGCAACAGCTCAGATGGTGAAAGTGACAGAAAAGTCTTTTTTACAGCTCAATCAAGGAGACGTCTTAGAAAAGAACGTATTTATCCTCTTTTAGCTTGTTTTGTATACTTTAATGTTTTAATCCATTTTTAATTGGTTTTCTTTGACTTGATGTCTTGATGTTTGTCCCGTTTGAATTGCCTTGTTGTTGAAATGTGCTTTACAAATAAACTCGTCTTGGCCTTTTCACCACTTCTGTGAACTTCGTGCTCGAGTCTGAAATAAGGATTCAAACTAAGACAGCCAAACAACTCCAAAAACGACTTCCTTCTCTTTTTGAGTAACAATTAACATGTTTCCACTCAACCAGCTGTTGTTTGCTTGATAATAAACATGAACTAAAGGCCTGAAGAAGCTCAATGACGCTGTGAGAAGTCTTCCAGAGGAACCAGATGACAGATTTACTGGCGACTGTCTCAGCTCAGCCGTTTGTGTTTCTGACCTGTGGGGGGCGCTGCGGAGTTCCTCAACTCCTCAGTGAAGAGCAGAACCTCCTTTAACCCACAGAGACAATAAACTTCTGAAATCTGCAGCTGTGTGATCAACACTGACTAACGTGTCTTGTTTTCATTATTGATCACTAAACATTATATTCATTCAAAGAATATTGTGAAAAATGTTCATCTGGCGTTCCTGAAGTCTTCAAACTGATTTGATTTTTTTTTTTGCGTCAAGCCAACAGTTCATAAACAGACTCGCACAAGAAGAGTTAAACAACAAGCTGGAGCTTGTTTGTGTTTGACATTTTAGACATGAACACAAACATAAACAACCCGTCCAATCCTGCTGAAGGCGAAAAAGAAAAGGGCAGAGACAACAGAAAGAGGAGACGGGTGTCTCTTTATGTCCTTAAGAGGACAAATAAAAGTCTAATCTTCTATTCGGAAATCTGAAAGTTTCAAGTGAAACGTATCTCCAGGCCTCAGCTGCCATTCTTTATATTTCGAGCTAATATGGTGAGTCAGCACTCATTTTATGTTTCATTAAAAGAATCCATTTTAAGCAATAATCCAAATATTAAGTGTTTCCAGGTTTTCTTCGTCATATATGACGTAAAGGTCCAAAATGATGTGACTTCATTTTGGACTGTTGGTGTGTGAGAACAAGACTTCAGACATTTTCTGTTGTTGTTTTGTCTTGTAAAGTCTTGCTGTAAGGACTTTAATGTGTTAAGTGCCATGAAATAACCTCTGTTGTGATTTGGCGTTATATAAATAAAGTTGAATTAAATTGAATTGAATTGTTTTAAACCATTCTCAAAATGAAACAACTGATCTGCAGTTTACTTAATAAACTGAAAAAGGTTTTTAGCTGCAACTCCATTTACATTTAGTTTATGATCTGCTTTTAGTGAAAACCCAACTTTTCATTACAGAAGAACTAAAAGTGAACTTGATTAATCAGATTGTGTCACAGCGACGAAGCTGCTGAAGACTTTTGAGTATTTCAGAGGGCTTTTTAAAACAGGTTCTAATCAGTCATCGTAAAAAGAATTAAACCAGTCCTAGAAGCTGATATATATTTATATATATATTAATATTTGTAATAACATTTCACTGTATAGGTCAATAGTGTATTCATACATTGGTCTTTATTTTTTACATTCTCTAAAAATCATTTCTTTTCTAAAATGTTTATTTTATGTGGATTTGTAATTTCTTTTCTTTATCTTTCCTTCCTGTATTCTGGAGCTGCCGTGACGACGAAGTCTTATTTCATCTTATTTTACAATCAATGTTCTGAAACATATTTTCATTTCGACAGAAGCACTTCAACAAAGCCGTTCACGTTGACAAAGGAATAAATTATTGATTTCCAATCTTGCTGCTTCTGACTAAATGTTGCAGAGTGGGGAAAATTCAATGAAAAGTTGAAATGTCAAATGCCACAGTTAACGATGACGCTTGGTTCTGAAACTGGAAGCTATAAACTTCACGACAGAAGTTCTTGCGTGTACCGTGAGGCGGTTTGACATTTAAATTCTACCACAGGTAACTTCTTCCTTTCAGGCTTTTCATTAAAATGTCCCCTGTTATTGTCGGTCCCTGAACGCCCCGTCCTCTTGCCTTCAGTATGGAGTTGTCCTGCCGTGTGTTCTTGGTGTCGTATCCCTCCAGCAGGCAGCAGCGCACGGTGGAACCGGACCCGGCGAACTCTGCCATGTTGAGGTCCGTGAAGCCCAGCTGGGGGTGAAGAGGAGTTTGAACAGAGTTAATTCTGGATGCACTGATGGAGGCCTTCATTCACCGCTTCTGTATTTCTGGCTCGTGTTCAGAAAAAGAGAGAATCCTGCGACACCCACCGTTTAGCACACATGACAGGCTGCAGAAACCACACGGCATCTGAGCAGACATCAAACCGGGCCGAGAGGGAAACCGGCACTTTTTAAGTTGCTTTAATGAACAGTTGTGAGCAGGTGTAGCCGCGTCACACAGCTGTGGATTCTTACCCTGCATTAAACAACCTGAAGTCTGTCAGCGGGTTTCCATCTCTGAGCACCAACGAGTACGTTCTGGTTCAAGCACAGTCCTGCTTTCTATTTAGCGCTCCCATAATAAGAGGACGGATGGAGAAGAACTGAGACTGCTCCTGTCGCGCACCGACGGAGCGCAGCAACGAAAACGTTCACCAGGAAGTATTCAGTTACAGTTCATCCATGGATTTAACATCAGCACCAGTTATTTTCCACCTGTTTTAACTGTGTCTGCAGCACAAAGTAGGAAATGATGACAATAAACACAAAACGGACTAAAAAGAAGCTGTTTAACAACGTTCACCCGAGATAGAAGAACAGAAGTCAAGGAAACATCATCGAATCGGGAAGTCAGAAAAAACAGGCAGACCAAACACTTCTGAAGCGCTCCAGCTGTGAAACGCTCCAGCTGTGAAACGCTCCAGCTGGGATGTGAAGTCGTGTTTTTGTGGCCACTGGTTCGGGAACGTTTTGCGGCGTCACTGTGAACCTGATCGGACGTCAAATTTTGTGTCAAACTCGGAAAATCGGCAACAGACAAATACTTCAGAAAGTCTACGGCGAAGAAGCGGCGAGCCGGACGAGGTATTCTGATGACATCACGTTTCAAAAGGGGCGGAGCTTCACCGTCCAAGACCGAAGGATGCGCGTCAGGTCAGGAGACACCAGGTGGGTTTTCTTTGACAGTATCGTGGGTTTGTCCTCCCGGGTCGGACCGTCAACACGGAGTCCTACTGAAGTAAAGAAGAAACGATGGAGACGACTTGAACTGCGCCACGATGACACTTTGCTTCTCCAACAAAACTTGAAGACCTCCAGCTGGAGCGCTGCTGTTGTGCCACTCTGATCATGCTGCTGCCGCTCAGGCTTACAAACAAATCACAGACCGCACAGAATAAGCTAATAAGAGCTTGTGTTGAAGTTTGCACACATCTTGATGCAGTTCAGTTTGATAAATGGAATCGACTCCCTGTGGATAAACGGGTGGAGTAAACTAAGATGAGTATTTCCCACAAGATTGTGAAGAAATCTGCACCTCCCTATTTATGCAGTCATTTCAACTTGGTGAAAAACAAGCGCTCCCACAACACTAGAGGACGTCCAGCTACTATTATTCCTAAAATACTTTTTTATATAAAACAAACTGCCGATCTCGCTCAAACTAAACTAAAGCTGAGAGGAGTTTTAAATCAGATGTGAAGAAATGGTTGTTAAATATTTTGACGTTGTACATATATTGTATGTCTGTTTTGTTTTTGATCAGCCTGTCACGAATATTTAAAATGTTGTCCAATCAATCTATCTGCCCGTCAGGTGGTGACGAGGACCCGTCAGGTGTGTTCCTGGGAACTGGGCCTGGAACAGGTGGGCTGTGAACGCGGCTTCAGTCTAGTGTCACATCACATTTATTGATACGACATTCAATTTTATGTTTCAAATGTTAACTTCCATGTTCATTTTCATTTTTCAAATATGGGATTGCCTGAAAACAAATATGGACGTCTCATCAACACAGACTGTTGCTCAGAGTATTTCATTCTAAATTTAATGGTTTTTATTGTTGTATTGTGGAGGCACAGTATTTTATTTTAATCCTCTCACAACTATGTACTATCACGGTCTGGCAAGTTCTTAACATCAGAATATTTTCCTTTGATCTCGTATGTAATCAAAGTGCAATTCAAGTGTCTAAAATACGAACTTGAGGTTCTGGTCCGGTAATGTTGTTGCACATTCACAAACCCTGGACCTTCAGATTTGAACACGACCCCAGGCTGCGCCGACGAGGCCTCCGGGACCGTTATCTCTACATCCAGCTACTTGCCAGGTGGAAATTGCCTTTTTGTCTGAGCTGCATTCGTGGTGTTATTTTAAATTAACTGTGCAGCTCACTGCAGCAAAAGGTTCCCATTCTTCATCCGGCAGGTTTCCCTTTCTTCAGGGAGCTTCTGTTTTTATAGGTGTGTGTTTAAAGGAAGCCAACTTCTAAAGAGGGAAGCGAGGTAGTTAAATATAACTGGAGGAAATCTAAATGGAGAACGGGCGGAAACAGAAAACAGAGGAAGCGGTTCCTGTTGGGCAACGATGTCCCTGATCAGCTCGAGTCTTATCGTCATGAGCGGTCTGACCTCGTACTTTCATTCATGAGACGTGACTCCTGCGTGAGGAGCGTTCACCGTGACGGGTAGAGAGGTGTTGGCAGGATGTTTTTGAAGATTCTGGGCAGGTTTTTTTGATTTACGCTTGCTGCCGGCGTGCTCGACGAAACGCTGTGAGAAATGCTAATATTTACACGATATGGCATTTAGGTTCCCAGAGTCTGAAACCAACTCATTGGTAACGGTCTGTATGAGCGTGAGAGGCGGGAGACGCAGGCTCTTACCTTCGAGTATGCTTTTCCTCCTTTGAGCTCCTGCAGGGAAAACAGGAAGACAGTAATGAACCCAGTGATCCAACTTTATATATGACAGGCCTCCAATTACAGGCTCCAACACCAGAGATGGAATTACAGGCTGAGACCACACGGGTGGCTCTGGGTACGTCAACCAGCAGCAGAGGCAACGTTCACACGGGAGCTTATACTGATATATATATAGATATGGATATATCTATATATATATGGAGACACTTTGTGAGGATGGATCCACTCTTGTTTCTAATTAGTAAAGTTTCGATGTTGTTCTGGATGTCTTGGTATCGTTTAAGTACCAACAAGTACAGCAACATCCTTTCCAAAAGACTCCAGACTCAAAAGATATCTACCATATCAACCAGCTTTTAGATGCCCAGATCACATTAAACAAATGGTTTTAACATAATCTGAATGTTGAGCAGATCGAACGATTCCTCAATCACCTGAGAATGAACTCAAAAGTACAACAATTAAAGTAATCATTGAGTATTCAATTCCAGACTGTCACTAGTCAGGATTTGATGCTTTTCTTCAATCTTTCTCGCATCATATTAAATCAAATATTTTGTCTTTTTTTTTTAGTGTTGGTCAGAAAAAAACAAGACATTAGTAGATCCAAGCATTTGTCAAAGTTTTTGGACATATTTATATTTAAAACAAAAAATAGTTTTCAATCAATCAAAGCACACTGACATCTTGAAAATGTAGTCCAGTTTAAACACAATGGTGTAAAAGAAGAACCCAAAATTCTTCAACAGATTCCTCAAAAATAATGTATAATGTTCTTTTATAAGATCGACATCTGGACATTTCTTGAAATGAGAAATGACTGGATGATGTCAGGCATCCGATAAAAGATCTGAAACAGTTGAGACACTTTCGTAGATCAGCGATGAAGATGTGTGAAAGCACAGCTGATAATAGATGAGTGATGTCAATAATAAAAGCGATCCTGCATAACAGGGAATAATCGCAGCACTAAAGTGAAACAGGTTTTTCAACTGAGGTGTATTTTTCTGATCTTTCGGTTTAAATCCCAATTATAATTTTTTTTCTAAAACCTAATATTGCCGAAGTTGATCTGCAGCCTGGAGGCGGACGTGTCCATACCTTCCTGACGGACACCCTGCAGACAGACGGATCCAGGACTCCGGTGTGGGGGTTGGCGCTCATCTTGGACACGAAGGTGAACCTCTTCCTCCAGCGGACACAGTTCTCCTGAACCTCCTCTCTGAGAACAAAGAGAAACCAGCAGGAACACATGAACCTCTGGGATGAACCGAGTCGGGACTTCAACTCCTCAATTCTTGAAAACTTTGGTTAATGATCAGAATGATTCATGACATTAACCATGATGTCGAAACACAAGAAGTTAAATGGTACGAACGTAAAGCTTGTATTTATGCACAGACCTAAACTAAACAAGAATATTTTCACAAACTTTTTGTTTTGTTTTGTTTTTTAGGTCAAACCCACATATTGCTGCATTTTGTAACTTCAGAACAGAACACACATTTTTTTGCAGTGCGGTCATCCCCATCTCAGCCTCATGACCAGCGCGTCCACCGAGAATCAAATTCATCAAAGCAGTGCTGGGAAAACATGCCCTGAGCAACTTTTTCCAAAACTAACTGGATTCCAGAAAACAGATTTATCCAGTCCACGGCTTCTGACGTCGATTACAGTTTTTCATTTAAAAAAAAAAAAAAAAAAAAAAAAGGGAATTATCTCTGTGATTTTGGAAGTAAAACGTAGTGTTGTTTTTTTTAATGATATTGAATTTCACATTTTGTCAAACAGACAGTGTCTTGAGTTTCTTCAGCCAGTCAGTGACTCCACAGCTTTTATCGGAGCAGCAACACCAACATGTGATGCTGATTTTCTCTCCTACTTTACAGACAAGAAAATGTTTAAAAGGAAACAAGGGTGAACGGACTTCTGTGAAAACACAGAAATGCCAGTGAAAAACCTTGAAGTACATCCTGGTTAACACAACAACAAACAGAGCAGGTCACCGATGTGTTCGCTCCTGGAAATAAATATCGATATGCTCAGCGATTCAATGAATTCCTGGTAACCGTCAATGAAACACGGCAGCAGAGAGAAAGTGTGTTTCTAGGTCTTCAAGGTCTGGAACAGAAAATGGATGAATGCAGCACGAAAACAAGATTCGATTCAAAATCTGATTTTCTGCAGCCCGACATGTCCTCTATAAAATCTGCACCATTTCAGAGAATATTAAGTATATTTAGGCCAAATTTCTTACCACAAACACTCAGCCAAATACTACAGCTCAGCCCTTACAAAGAAAAAATAGTTCTGAACAGCTTTTTCAAATAAAAAAACAAATTTGTTGACAAAATTGGGAAAGTAAAGGTTTTTCAAAATAAGACAAGACCAAGAGTTTGCAGCAATACATACCACCACTGACTATGTTAACATGTTGATGTTTAGTCTGTATAATGTTTACAATGTTCAACATCTGAATTTAGCATGTTAGCATGCTAAATACCACTAAAATGCAACTGTGCCTGATGGGAATGTGGTTTTCCAGGCATTTGGTCATAAACCAGAAGGTTGGATGGAGATAAATGAAAAGTTAATGGATCTGACAATTATCCCAATTCATCCATATAGGAGACTAATGTGTGCACCACATGTTCATCCATCCAATAGTTGTGGAGGAATTTCACTCAAAATTAGAAATGTCAATCATCATCCATCAGTGATGTCATCATCCATCATTGAGGTCACCCGTCGGTTTGTGAACGTTATGAATCCTCCAGTTCAGAGTCTGTCCGTCACCATCTTACTAGTTCCGAGCGGTTTGGAGCAGGAAGTGACCATATTTGGACGTGCTAGGAGGAGCCAGAGGTGGATCTGACCGATCTGATTGGAAACCTGACGATACTACGTCCCGCCCACCGATAGCTGTAACCTGACTGCACCACAGGCCTGTCAATCAAACAGACACGCCCCCAAAAACAGGTCTTCTTGAATCTTCTTTTCTAATGAATGAGGGATTATTTTCAGATGGACCTCCAGAAAACTAAGAAGAAGGAGTGACTTTAGCTAACAACACCGAGATAACTGATGGACACATTTTATTCACTTTGGATTTGATGAGAGAAGTTGAATGGGAGTCTATGGAGCCGGAGGCTTTTTGGAGCCGACCTCTAGTGGCACTCGCTGGTATTGCAGCTGAAGACACTTCTGCATTGGAACCATTTTTCAGTCTGTGGGTTCGGGTTGGGGGTTCAGCTAACGTGTCTTTATTACTGCTAAGTTATGAGAATCTACAGTGTTGTCTGAATAACATTTTCCTGTTAAAGAGACCCATAATTTGTGTAAATGATCCGTCAATCAGCAGTGAAAGGAAGAAAAGTGGTTTCTCTCTCCTGCAAAATGCCAAACGGCTCGTTTTGAAGACTTAAATTGGATTCAGTCCAGCAACATACTGAGGAGGAGTAGATCAACTGAACAGCCGAATGTTTTTTGGAGTCACTTGAACTGCGAGGCGCCTCCTTAATTCTACTACATATAAATCACAGGCGCCGGGCTGCATGGTGACGTTCGTACTGACCAGCTTTTCTTTTCGTTGCCTTCTGTGGACATCAGGTGAAGTCCAGCTAACAGTCCAGCCCGAGTTCTCCCTGACATCCAACACAGTGACCTCCAAAACTGAAACTGACGTATATTCAATCAACTCCTAAGAAGTATAACGACTGCCGAATAGAAAAATCTAAAACTTGGGGGAATTTTTTTGTATTGGCTAAAAGGTATAATCTATGATTTCCACTGATCAAGAAGGATCGTGAGGCAGCAGAAACAGTCCCTCCACTTTCATTATAATTGTTGCGATAAAATCTTTTTGATTTTGCAGTGGATTTTCTCAAAACTTAGTTTTTTGGTGTAAAATTGCAAGTCGAGAAATAATTTTTTTTGGGTATTACCTGATAAAGGAATAAATATGTTATCACTTCCCTTTGATAAGGGACTATAATGATACCGCACATCACAGAAATATCTTTATGTATTTATTGAACTTAGAGAACCGTGGAGATCAAAGCTCCTAAAAGGTCTTAAAAGGTCCTAAAAGCTGCGTATGTTTCCAGAACAGAGCGTCTGTGACTGGAATATAGAAACAAGGACTACATCAGCTGTCAAAATAAGAGCTTTAGATGCTGTTTAATTCATGTTCATTCAACACATAGACCTGCTGGATGAAACAAACAAAGAGACGTCTCTGACAACTGGACGTGTGGAGAAAACTCATTTAACATCCAGTAATATGGAATCACTTCCTTTGATCAGAAACATTTAATCATCATTTTAATGTAAAGAACACATTTCCCACAAACCCCGTCACTTCCTGTTTTGTTTTGTTTTGTTTAAAAAGACTACATGCCGTTAAAACTTTCAGCACAAATTCTGCTGATGACATTTTTTGCAGAAAAATCGAAGGAATTAAAAAAAAAATGTCAAGCTCTCGCAAATATAGCGAAGTTTGAGTGAATTTGTGTTCATTATTGCGATTGCAAGAAGGTGATTTCCTGGAGGGACTGAAAAACAAGTTGCTCTTATATATAACAAACTAAATGAAAAGAAACAATCAGATTGAAAGCCACTGGATCCGTAGTAAAGCCGATGGCTCTGAAGAATGAATGTTGTTTAATTGAACATGTTAAAGAATGGTCCCAAAATCAAAAGGGTTCATCATCTGCAGATCACAAATGTACTCAGTGAATTTCCAGGCACTCATCTGGGGAACATAAATGTAAATCTAATGGAAGTCTGGCCTAAAATTCAACTTAACGATCGACGAGGACCCAAAACAATCAGTTGAATAAATAAACCGTTTCCATGACTCTGAGCTTCGTTTTAATCAGCGAACATGAGGCAGTTTGAGCGATCACGCAGGACAAAACACACAAATGACACATTTACAATCACACATGCATCTAAAGCGCACACTGGTGGCAGCTGCTCCTCACACTCCCCCCCTCCCCCTTCATCTGATTCACTATTATCCAACGTGTTGTGTGATTTTTACCACCTCATTTCTCTCCTATAAAATCACTTCACAGATGACAAATGGCAAACCAGCTTTAAACTGGGACTTCTACTTTTGCTTTGATTTTCTGAAAGCACTTCGGACAATAAAATGTTTTACTCGTAAATCTTATTAAATTGAATTAAACGTTGTCTTTTGACTTTTTATAATTCCATGAATCTATTACAAGTAATTGTATTCTACAGAGGACAACCTGTAACAGAGGAGGGGCACTTAACATTTACAAATTAAAGTCAATCCAATTTGTTCATTAAGCAAAAATGCTGAACATTTGTGGGCTGCAGCTTATCAAATAAAGTTGAATGCTTTTCTCAAATTAATGTCACAGTACATTCAATCAGTGTGACTTTTTTTGGCTGATTTACAGACAAAATTAGAAATTAAAAAAATGTCCTTTGTAGCTCTTTTATTTTTATATTTATTTGACTTAATTAAATAAATTTTAAAAAAAGAAAAGGAAAGAAAGGAAATATAATCTATGATGGAAAATTTGACTTTGTTCTGTTTTTTCATGGATTTAAACATGAATGCCGACTAATCCATCCAAATGAAGTTAATTAAAGGTCTGGACATGGCAAATAAAGAATTGTGCTACATGCCAATAAAGCACAACAAAGAGGGTAAAACAGCAGAAACAAACAAAAAAAAGCCCAAATCCTTAAATCTTAAATCTTCTTTAACCCTGAAGCAAAGTCCCAGTCAGAGAAACGTTTAAAGCGGTGAAGGGAGGCGAAAATGTTTGTTAATCCATCGAATCCCTGGAAACAAGTCTGGTTCCAAGAAGAGTACACGCACACACACACACACGCACACACACACAGCTCTTATCAGGACCCCCACGCTTTCAGTCCTCCAGCGTGTAAGGTGGAGCGTTCCCAAACCACATTCCTCGGTCCAGATGGCTTTGTTCAGGCTCCATGGAAACCTCCCACTCGAACCAGCGGCGCTCTGCCAGCAGCTCGCCGGAGGAGGAGACGCTCGGCGACGCTCTCCCTCTCGGCCGCGGACGCTTTAACAAGCGCTCTGCCGTTCGTCTCTCATCTCAACCTGCCACCTCTGAATCTCCTCTGCTTTTACTCTCACGGGGTTTTTCAAGAGGAGGCTGGAGGTGAAAGCAGAAATTCAGCTGTTCACCGAGCGCTTTTCTGCTTTTCTGCTTTCCAGCTCCGATGTTTTCCTTTAACAAGTGACTCAGATCTCAGACATTTCGTAATCAAAACAACAAAACCCTGCAGGGTGTCACGCCGTTTCACTTCTGATCTGGACCAGATTAATATCTGATATTCAGTCATGAGGTCTGCAGACGACTTGTATTTGATCAAATCTGCCGGCGTCAAGAATAACTTACTGATTTATGAAAGACAGCATTGACCTTAAAGAATAAACTCGAAGTGCTGCATCACACAGAAAAGATTATATGGTGTGATTCACATAATCAGAGCTTCTGAAGAGTTACATTTCTAATTTTGTTCAGACTTTTTTCATTCAACATTTAATGTATTTACCTGTTTAACCACAATAACAGCAAAGATGATGGAAACCCCGCAACGACGAGCTCCAATTATTTGTTATTCTATCACGTTTCTAGCTGGATGTAAAGCTATAGGATCCACTGAAATATATGAACCTGACCTGGATCCAGATAAAAGAAGAAAGTGAACGGATGGATAATTAATTGTACATTAAATGAAAAGTAGTCAGCAACAACACGTTCCTGTAGATACATGCTGCACAACATCAGGAGAATACATCCTCTTCTCACTCAGAAGGAGGTGCAGGCTCTGGTCCAGGTTCTGGTTCAGGTTCTGGTCCAGGTTCTGGTCCAGGCTCTGGTCCAGGTTCCAGATCGGGTCCAGTGTACATCCAGGACATGGTCCAACCCTACATCCCAGCCCCTCCCTCCGCTCTGCTTCTACCAATCAGCTTGTTGCTCCTCACTGATCTAAACACTTTACTAAATCACGACTGTTTGCTGTCCTGGCTCCTAAATGGTAGGATGAGCTCCCCACTGACATCAGGACAGCAGAAACTCTGAACATCTTCCATCACAAACTAAAAACACACCTCTTCCTCCTTCACCTTGAACAGTAGAACTTTAGTATCTTAACATGGCACTTACTGATAGAACTTTGTAGTTTGGCTTTCTGGAAGAAATTGTATTTTCTTGCTTCCTGTTGTTCTGGTTTTGTACCCTCATGGTTGAAATGAACTGATTGTAAGTCGCTTTAGATAAAAGCATCAGCTAAATGTAATGTAATGTAATAACTGATTGATTGTTCAGGTCATTTTTCAAACAAAAAAACATTTTAAGGTTTTAGCTGCAAAGGATTTTTGTCATAAATGATCGTATACAACATTTCTTTGTTTTGGACTGTTGAACACAGAAAAGCAAAGAAACATGTGAGAGACCTTTATAAAGTTTAGAAATCATTTATAATACTTTAAAAGGCCTTCTTCGAGCAAACTGAATTGAATGCTTTCAGACTTTTCCTAAGAATCACCGGCGAGCGACAGTCGTCACAAATATCTCACTGCTGTTGGTTCAGTTTCCGCTGCCAGTTAGTTCACAGCTGCACACTTGATGCAAGCCATATTGTGTATAATTATTAATATCCTAAAAAATATAAGTTTGTAAAATGGCAAAGTACTTGTTTACGTAATGACATCATAACAGTATGACGTGCATAATTTAACACAGCAACAACAAGCGGCTCCACGGTGGAGAAGCTCTTTCTAAAAAGGGGAGGGGCTTCAGTCGGGCGGTTATAAAAGTAGTTTGGCTCTAAAAGCTCAGATGAAAAACAAACCACAGAGTTTACGCAAAATATTTGAAGGCAAACTGTTTATGATGACATAAGACTTATTTTGTTGCAACTGTATGTTCATATCATCAGCCGTCATTGTGCCGGTCGTCTTCCACGCGGCGATGCTTTCATCATCTGGTACAGTTGAACCAAATCGGAGTATTTTTAAGAGAACTGCGATGTTCCTTCGACCGAACATAATTTCCGACAGCTGAAAACACGCATCGTCCTGGAGGTGAAGGAGGAGCAGCGACATCAGATATATTATCACTGCTGCTGTTTAATGAAAAAGAAAAGCAACCCAAAAACACGTGTCATAAAACAACAGAGAGGAGAGCAAACCTTCCCCCGGCTTTAAGAGTCATTATAAACCATTTAGTCACTGAGAGCAAAAGTAGAACCGGCTCAAATTCCTACATAATCTACAATTACACCCAAATTAAAGTAAAGAGGCCAAGAGTCAACGGCACATTGAGCCAACAGGAGACGGAGACCAAACATTCCTGTGACGATCTAATATCCAGGACAGATTAGGATGTTGTAGGAAAGCAAATAAGAGCCGAGGAGGCGAGGAACAGAGGATTTGGTGCTTCAGAAAACTCTCAGAGAAGAAAACACAGGAGCCAGAAAAAGGAGGACAAAACGGGAGACGAGGTTTAAACTGCGGCGAAAAATAAACGCAACTTGTGAGATTATTTTTGTGAAGATTCAAACAGAAATATCGGGAGAAAAGTGAAGGAGGACTTTCAACAACGTAGCGGTTTTAAAAACATGAAAATTTGAATAAATGACTTTTCAGTTTACAAACAAACTTCAGAAAATAGATTTAAAGCTGAATAAAAATGGTCTCTTCTGAAAACTGAAATTACTTTGCTTTTTTTCTCCACCTTCAATGTTTGGAGGATGTTATTACTGATGCTTGTGGACCAAGCAGCAACCAAGTGAAGATTATGAATCCTCCAGTTCAGAGTCTGTCCGTCACCATCTTTGCTAGTTCGGAGCGGTTTGGAGCAGGAAGTGACCATATTTGGAGGAGCTGGGGGAGGAGCCAGCGGTGGATCTGACCGATCTGATTGGAAACCTGACGATACTACGTCCCGCCCACCGATAGCTGTAACCTGACTGCACCGCAGGCCTGTCAATCAAACAGACACGCCCCCAAAAACAGGTCTTCTTGAATCTTCTTTTCTAATGAATGAGGGATTATTTTCAGATGGACCTCCAGAAAACTAATAAGAAGGAGTGACTTTAGCTAACAACACCGAGATAACTGATGGACACATTTTATTCACTTTGGATTTGATGAGAGAAGTTGAATGGGAGTCTATGGAGCCGGAGGCTTTTTGGAGCCGACCTCTAGTGGCACTCGCTGGTATTGCAGCTGAAGACACTTCTGCATTGGAACCATTTTACAGACCTGAAGCTACGAACACTTTTATATCCAGTCTGTGGCTAGGACGGCTCTCTTTATGTTGTTAACTTGTATGTTTGTGTAACATACCAGTCAGTTTTGTCTAAATATGATTGTGTTATCTGTTTCATGTTTGTGAGGCTTTCTTGTATTTTCTAAAGGAAAATAAAAATGGATTGTGTTTCAAGCCGGAAAAAAACAATGCAAAATGTGAAACAATAGTTTGTTCCCACTGCTGCATTGGACAGTTTTATATTTGTTCCTTTACAATCCGTTCTTTCACCCAGGAAGGTTAAATGTTTTTCACTAACTCAGCCTGAGAGGAGTTTTGATAATTAATTGTCCAAGTGCTGATATCTATTCTACACATCTGCTGCTGGGAAACCCTTTAATAATAAAATACAGTAAAGTCATGCTGAGCTTCAGTTACAGGAACTGGAATCAGATTTGTTCTGACCTCCCTGCTGCCAAACATCTGAAATCTGGCAGGACAACGGGTTATTAAACGCTGTCCAGTAACTGAGCTGTTTCTGAGTCCATGTTATTTCTCTTTAAAAGTCTTGGTTGGCTTCTAATGTTGGGAAACTAAAACTAAATGAAGATAAATGCAACAACATAGAAAACTTCTCCAGTGTGATTATGTTGAAGAAGATAAACAGAAGCTGTGATTGCTCCCTAAAACTCAGCCTGAAACATTGATGTGTAAACATGCGGCCCCCCACCAGACCCCAGCATGTGATGACTCAACATGTCAGCGCTGCAGCAGTATGGGATCCTTATCTCTCATCCTGGCCGTGTGACTCCTGGGGCCCACGGCCGCACAAGAAACACAAACAGCGAGCCCCGGGCCGGGCCGGGTCGGACCGGGCCGGGTCGCATCGAGAGCTCAGATAAACCGCTGCTGAGCAGAGTGCTGAGGAAGCAGACGGATCCTGCAGAGGACACGATGACGTCAGGACAGATTAGGACACAGAGAGGACGGACTCAGAGAGTCACGGGGTCGATCCTCTCCGTCACCGACAACCTTTGAACAGCGAAGAGACCCTGAACGTTACGTCAGTCCTCCTGTAACTGCTCATCCACTGCTTTACTCTTATATGAACAAAGCACATTAGTCAACATCAATGTAAATGTGCAAATATTAGCGATCAGTCCCTCCAGGATTTCACCGAGTTTTTTTGTGATTGTTGCGATCACATTTTTTTGATTTTGCTGTTGTTGGTTTTTTTTTTTCAAAATTGGCAAAGTTTTGGGGTAAAATTGTAGGAATTAGAAAAAATTTCAGGTCGAGAAAGAAAGAAGCATTTCCTGACATTATTAAAAGGAATAAACATGTACCGTACTTTCCGGACTATAAGCCGCTACTTTTTTCCCACGCTTTGAACCTCGCGGCTTAAACAATGACGCAGCTAATTTATGGATTCAACGGGTTTGGAAAGGCTGGACTGCTGCGTGTTGAAGAGGGCAGCATGAGCTCAACGGGGAATTTGCCTCCGGATGAAAGTAACGAGAGCGACAATGAAAACGATCCAACATCGGATGAAGCGATTCTGAGGCTGTTCAACTCCGACACCGAAGGAGATGACTTCAGTGGTTTCAGTGCACAGGAGGAGGAAGATAGTGACGATGACTTTCTTGGTAGGTTACTGTTTACCACTAATTTTGTATTTTTGTTACAAGCCGTGTTTCGTTAAAGCCTGTGTAAAGTTCATTTGTTTCAATGTACCTGCGGCACCTGCGGCTTATAGACATGTGCGGCTTATTTATGTTCAAAATAATTATTTTTTAAAAATTCAGTGGGTGCGGCTTATATTCAGGTGCGCTCAATAGTCCGGAAATTACGGTAATCACTTCCTGTGATAATAATCATGCTGCACATCACAGAAATATTTTTGTTCTAAACTCTATGTATTTATTGAACTGAGAGTAAAAGCTCCTAAAAGCTCCTAAAAGCTGCGTATGTTTCCAGAACAGAGCGTCTGTGACTGGAATATAGAAACAAGGACTACATCAGCTGTCAAAATAAGAGCTTTAGATGCTGTTTAATTCATGTTCATTCAACACATAGACCTGCTGGATGACAATTACAAAATCTCAGAAGCTCTAAAAATGTGTTTCACAGGAATTCCCGTGTATGGAGGAAGTCCATTTTGATTACCTGGTCAGATACCAGAGGAGTAGTGTCAAACCCCCCCCCCCCCCCCACGTCCCCCACGTCCCCACATGCACACACCCTCCCTGACATCCCACCAAAATGCTAATGGCTGGAAAAGCGAGATGAAAACAGGAAACAGCTGTTGAGAGGTGACTCGTCCCGGTCGATTCTCAGCTCTCTTCACAGACTCGCTGCGCTCTGGACTCCTTCCTGCTTTTCTACGCGTCTCTTCCCTTCTCGTGCCAAAAGTCGAGCCTCGATTACGTCTGAAGAGTTTCAACCAGGCGGAGAAAGCGTCACCGGTAACACATCTGGAGCACAGCAGCACTGCGTGTACTTCTAGTGTAGAATTTGCTAACTGAAGTGGATAAAACCTTAAAGCAGAGGAGGCTCCCGGGATGGTTTCCTGTTGTGTTTCCACCCAACTCCCTCGTTGCTTCACTCAAGCCAACACTGTAACAGGACACTAGTGTTGCTTTGCACCAAAAATCTTTTAAACTATGACATAAGAGCAAATACAAAGTTAATCCAACGAGGCGTCGGCACAGTAGAGATGCTCGCTTTTGGACAGATGGATTCATTTCCTGCTCATTGAATGACACCGAATGGCAGGTCATCATCCGTCACTGCTTCTCCACTGTCATACTATAAAAATAAAATGTTGAAAAATACATTTCTATGAAGGGGTACGAATTCCAAAGATGTAGTAAGTGAAACGACAAATCGGGGGGCGACCAACGCCATCATCTTCACATTTCACATTAGTTATTACTGCTGATGAAAATAAGACCAACGATGCAAAGAGGAAGACTCACTTTAAAAAACTTCGATGAGGCCATTTACAACAATTCAAACGAGTCAAGTGCCGGTCTGCAAACTCTGCTAACTCCACCCGAAGGGTTGGTGGTACTTCTGAGGGTGCGAGGAACGACATCCTGAAAACACTGCTGAGAAACACAAACACAAGCCGTGACCGCCGTCTTCAAACAGGACGTGATACAGAGTCAGCGACACACAAACAAGGAATCCAAGACCAAACCTGACAAATAAAGAAGCTCCTTGAGTAATAATCCTGAATGTTTGTTAGCGATATTCCAGCGTTTTACGACCCAGCATTTAGTTTTGGCCACTGCTCATGTCAGCTACAATAATTTACTCATTAACTTCATGGTGGAAAGTCACAGAAAAAGCCCATGTGACACCACTTGAAACAGCTTTACAACAGCACTCATTAGATAACTGCACCAGTTTAAACCACATTTTTACGTGTCGCTATTTAAGAGTGTTTTTCAAACGGATTCCTGGAAGATTAAAACTGAAACAGAAAAAAAAGATCTAGAGGCGACAAAAACAAAAACCGTGTCCCAGAGAACTCAGGAGATCTTAAACCATCAGACTTTATTAATTCCCACAAGGGAAATTCACTTTTCACAGAAGAGCAACGGTGGAAAGGAACGAATCAACATAAACACAAGACTAATAAATATGAACACCTATCTAATATAATAAATACAAAGTATGTGGCTATATCAAAGACTGGATATAAACGTGTTCATAGGTTCCAGGTCTGAACAATGGTTCCGATGCAGAAGTGTCTTCAGCTGCAATACCACCGGGTGCCACTAGAGGTCGGCTCCAAAAAGCCTCCGGCTCCATAGACTCCCATTCAACTTCTCTCATCAAATCCAAAGTGAATAAAATGTGTCCATCAGTTATCTCGGTGTTGTTAGCTAAAGTCACTCCTTCTTCTTAGTTTTCTGGAGGTCCATCTGAAAATAATCCCTCATTCATTAGAAAAGAAGATTCAAGAAGACCTGTTTTTGGGGGCGTGTCTGTTTGATTGACAGGCCTGCGGTGCAGTCAGGTTACAGCTATCGGTGGGCGGGACGTAGTATCGTCAGGTTTCCGATCAGATCGGACAGATCCACCCCTGGCTCCTCCCCCAGCTCGTCCAAATATGGTCACTTCCTGCTCCAAACTGATCCAAACTAGCAAAATGGTGACGGACAGAATCTGAACTGGAGGATTCATAACGTTCACAAACCAACGATGACATCACTGATGGATGATGACATCACTGATGGTTGATCGTTGTTCTATAAGAATTTCACGTGAAAATATTGCACTTGGAATTCCACAGAAATGGTTTAAAGTGTTATTGCAATGCTTTAACGGTCTGGTGCTGTCCAGGAGCTGGACGACCATCCCTCTCTCACACACTTCGTCTCAGGAGTCCAGAGGACGGTACGAGACAGAGCGAGCTTCATTAATCAGAAAACTGTCTCCTCAGCAGACCACCAGGGAGAAACTGCTGATGCACCCACAGTGTCATGAACTGTTCTCACCAGCAGTCAGCAAACACAAAAAAACCTCAGTCTGCTCAAGAGATGGAGACGACCTTGACGTCTGTGTTTGTGGACCGGTCCGGTTTATTGTTGAGGTGAACACGCAGGTTTTTAAACTGCGTCACCATCTCCAGGAGATTAGCACAGAAATACAGAAACAACTACACAAGGCTGCACAAAATGTGTCTGCAAAACAATCTGCGAGGTTGAAGCTTTCGGTTAAGTCCCATGATTTTCATGCAAGATACTGAGTGGACTTTGTGAAGGAAGTTTGAAGCTTTGAGGGGAAGTCCAAAACCAAGACTTTACCTCTCATGGAAACTTCACATTCATCTTTCTGACTACACCCTCTTCTCAGGTGCATTTAGCCTCAAACTGCTCCAAATGTCCTGTGTTTTTTCTAATTCTAAAGATGCAACAATAAACACAAGACTCCCCTCTGTCTCCTCACTATCATTTCCACTTGTTGGGTTTACCAATCTGACGTGAAGAAAGTCCGGCCGGAGGAATGTGTCCTCACACCCACAATGAGGTTTGTGTTTTCACAATATTTAAAACTGACTTCATGTCTTTGTGTTGAAATGTGAGCAGCAGCACAGATAAAGACAGCTTGAGCAACTTGAACCCAAAGCAAGACGGCTGATGAAAAGGCCGAACCGGTGCAGCAGTGAAGACGGTGGTTTTGTGCCAAATCAAGATGGAGACCATCTGGTTTCTAAAGAGTGAAAACGCATTGTGTGCCGGCAGATCTGACCGGTTGGATGCAGCAGACACTTTCCAACCCGGGTGAATGCTTACTGTCTTCAAGCTGAAAAGTAAAATCTAATGTTATTTTCTCAGTGCAACGTACCACCAAAAAAAAACTATTCTTTAGCCTTGCAACTCAATTTGAGGACATTTTAAATACCATTTATACTAATGCAGGATTGAAAGCCTTCAAAAAAAAAAAAAGTCTGTGCTGATCAGATATGGTGGGGAAGTTTTGCCTGTTTTCAATACGAGACCAGTGGGATTATATAAAAAGGGTTTGGCTGATTATGGGTTGGTCAGGGCTGATTGCACATTCCTGTTTGGGACGGCTGGAGGAAAGATTACTTCACTTGATTAACAAAAAGACTAAATAGGATTTAGTTCCTTACTTTTATGAAAAAGTGTTAAAAACACCTCGTAAGATGAACGTAAATGACAAAAATTTAAGACAAGAAAGAGAAAACATTAAGTGTCCATGAGGTCGTCGAAACAAAACAGCAACTACAACGCTGTTATTTGCTTTGGTCGACTTTATTGTCTTTTTCAAGCTGATTTTGTGAGAAGAAGACTAAAGACGCATGAAGGCTTTTATGTCATTCTTTCTTCGCCTTCAGCTTCACTCAAGCTGTAATAAATGGAAAGCATTGTTTTATGGTATATCAATAAAATTGTAAAATCACGAGTTCAACCAGGGGACAAATTATCAGTCTGCTCGGACATCAGTCAGTAAAAAGGCAGAAAACATCGAGCATGCAGAATTAATCTTTAGTATTTTATCCTTATTGCGGTGGAAAATCCCAAAACAAGAGCCTGACTCATCATGGATTTTTGGGAAGTAAAAACATTCAGATAGAGATTTAGCAGCCGAAATGTGTTTATCAAACACTTTAAAAGAAGGAAAGAAACACATTATCTTTCATGAAAGAGTGACGTGAGGTGCTCTAAAGTAAGATTTACCAAAGCTGAGAGTGATTTTATCTGCTGATGAGATATTGATGTGAGATATTAGACCGGCTGAACACAACTCGTCCCGACATGTTGGTCACATTCGCAGCGAGCGACTGGTCTGCGCTTCCAGCCGGGACTTAGGGAGAGTTTTCATGTAAGGAAGTGCAGTCCGCTGGATAAACTGGCCGTTAATTCCACCAGTGTTCCCGACCCACAACAAGGCGAGGCCCCGGCCGGGACCCACACAAAGACTGGGTCTGTCACATCTGTGACATAACACTAATCTCAGGGAGCCTCCCTGTGCTGTCGCGTCCTCCTCTGAGAGGGCCTTGTTGTCAGCCAGAGATGATAGCCGAGATGGGAGGGAGGGAATCTGAGCCGTTATATAAGCAGCTGAGAGGAGAGTTGACCTCTGAGGGAACACAGGCCTGCAATTCGTGCGGCAGAAACATGCACGTTCGTTTGAAACATCTGCATCAGTCAGAAAACATATGAACTGTTCTGAAAATAATTCATCCAATAAGTTTCAGCTTTTCTCTGCTCATAAGAAATAAACAACGGAAAGACATCGCCTGGAGTTCTGGGAACTTGTGATGGGCATCTGTTCTTTGTCTTTTTATGGACTAGAAGATCACTGGGATATAACTCAATTATATTTTATATTTATATATTCGCCAAATCACAACACAAGTTATTTCATGGCACTTAATACAGTAAAGTCCGCACAGCAGAACTTTATGGCATCATACAGACAAACCCAACAATTCAACAATTCCCATGTAAGCTAGGAGGGGGAAAAAAAACCTCTTCTTTAAGAGAGAAAAACCTCCAACAGAAGGAAGGAAAAACTCTCTTTTAACAGAAGAAACCTCCAACAGAAGGAAAAATTCTCTTTTAACAGAAGAAACTTCCAACAGAAGGAAAAATTCTCTTTTAACAGAAGAAACCTCCAACAGAAGGAAAAACTCCCTTTTAACAGGAAGAAACCTTCAACAGAAGGAAGGAAAAACTCTCTTTTAACAGGAAGAAACCTTCAACAGAAGGAAGGAAAAACTCCCTTTTAACAGGAAGAAACCTTCAACAGAAGGAAAAATTCTCTTTTAACAGAAGAAACCTCCAACAGAAGGAAAAACTCCCTTTTAACAGGAAGAAACCTTCAACAGAAGGAAAAACTCTCTTTTAACAGGAAGAAACCTCCAACAGAAGGAAAAACTCCCTTTTAACAGGAAGAAACCTTCAACAGAAGGAATAACTCCCTTTTAACAGGAAGAAACCTCAACAGAAGGAAAAACTCTCTTTTAACAGGAAGAAACCTTCAACAGAACCAGGCTGCTCAGAGGTGGGCGGAGCATCTGGATGCACACAGAATATTTAATCAATTAATGGCTTCAAATACCTCCAACACTTACATATATTAGCAGTATATCTGGTGGTCTGCAGGCCAGTATGTATTCTTGTTAAATGTAGAGATTTCCCAGAGTGTAGCCCGGCGACATGGGGGAAGCCATCGCCTCCTAGAGTCAGTATTACTCGGATTACTTGGAATATTAAAAGTTACATGATCAAATCGCAAACGTTCACGTACCAGAGATCACAAAAAAACCTGGATAATGATCGAGCAACCTTACTGGGATATTAATCATGAAGGTTATTTCTTGCTGCTCATTAGGGCTGCAGGAACAGGCTGTGCACCTCCTAAAAAACTCAAGTCTTCCGTGAACACATGTAGAAACGAGACAAACTGAACTAAACTTGGGCTCTACAAACTTTGTGGAGAGATTATCTCCAACGAGCACAAGTCCAACACTGATGTGTCCTCACTGATGAAAGGTAAGGAGGAGGAAACATCTGCTGACGAGAAACCTGATCAACCTGATCCTGATCTGACCGCGTGTTTGTTTCCCTCACACACACACACACACACACACACACACACACACACACACACACACACACACACACACACACACACACACACACACACACACACACACACACACACACACACACACACACACAAACAAACTCACTCACTCACACAGTCACTCACACACACACACACACACACACACACACACACACACACACACACACACACACACACACACACACACACACACACACACACACACACACACACACACACACACACACACACACACACACACACACACACACACTGTACCGGGACGGTGCTGCGTGAGAACAAAGAGGACGATCAGCTTTAAACCGGAGGACGCTGAGGAAGCGTCTCCCCACGTACACGTCTGTCAGCTGGAGGGTTTGAAGTTCAGCAGGCCTGAACACGAATGTGGGGCATCCTTCACTTAACAGATCCCAGATCAGAAACCAGACACGGACAAATCAGCTCTGTCCTTTCATCTGAGAAATGGGTTCGCAGCAGGTCAGAGATTTCTCTGCCAATAAAACGCTCGGCCCCAGAATATAACGCCTCGTGTTTGTTTTACACATGGAGGTTAGTTTAGTAGGTCAGAGTCTGTACAGAAGAAGCAGGAACAGCGGAGGGGAGTGTGATGTTCATGTGGGACACAGCGATCATCCAGAGGTCTGTGACTTCTCAAGAGAATAGAAAAATCAGTTCAAACCAGCTCCTGCTGGAGCACGAACAACGTTTTCATCCCCTCGGCAGGTTTTCAGGTTGCGCCGTAACCCGCTGCCTCTTCTGGTGGGTGACAAGGTTACGGAGGTCAAACCGTCCTCACTGCAAAACACCGGGACAGACATCCGATGCCACTTTAAAGGCTGTACATCTCATGTAGTGAATCAAAGACGAGGAAGGAGAAAAGAGATGAAAGTTGCTGATGTTATCGAGGAGCAGAGAGGAAAATCTGACGTGAAGCAGGAGATGAAAAGACCAAAGAGCAGCGGAGGTCATCTACGTGTCATTTAACCAGAAAACCAGACACCACTTCTCCAAGAGGGGGTGGTTGTTTTTGGTGTGTGTTTAGTCTGGTAGTCGAGGAGAAATGCCAGCACAGATACACAGAGGCCACTTAACATGGCAACACCCTGCGTTTAACCCGGACTCTGGCAGCCAGGCTTTCATTAACCAGCCTGAGCTGAGCTGCAGCGCAAACCTGAAACTCTTCAGTTCAACAGGACAGAAACGGCTTTAAAAAAAACAAAGAAAACAACCAACAGAGAAAGATCTGCTCTGTACTGGAATTATATGATACTAAACAGGACAACTGAGTAAAAACAGCCGTAAACTACCACAGCATCACTATTTTTAGCTGACTTATCACATCATGAAGCAGTTTAGGAACCATAAAAGTTCCTGGCATTCACCCTGTAGCTCCACAGATGCACTTAGTGGATTACAAGGACTTAAATCAAGTAAAAACAAATAAATAAAAATAAAGTAATAATTTAAAAAACCAACAACCCTGTTAAAATGGCAGGTATGGGAGTTGTCCATGCATGTTGAGGTGTTTGGGTTTGTTCACCTGGTCGAAGTGGCAGCAAAGTCTCCGTCCAGCAGCCGCAGCTTGCAGAACAGGACTCCGTTGACAAAAGGCACCGCGCTGAGCTCCTCCAGGGTCAGCTGCGTCTGGAACTTGAATTTCTTCTTCTTCACGAAGAAGGCCATCGTTGAACTCTCCGCTCGCATAAAACACGACGGAAGATGGGGGAAGAAACTTTTCCAAACGAGCTGAAGTGAACGAAATGTCCCGACTGGTGTTGCTGTGTGTTTTCATGCGAACTCCTTCAGAGATGATTCAGCACCGAAATCTGAAATCACACAAGAACGATCTCGATTATCAACGCGGAGAAAAGTGGAGAAAAATGGTCACGTACGTGATCAAAAGTGATCAAAATCTTACCTGGACAGATTTCGGGTCTCGGAGGCTTCATGAGCAGCGATTCAACAACATAATGTGACAGAAGAAAACCTCTTCTGCCCTCTTTCTCTTCGGCACCCAGAGGAGGAACTTTGCGCGAGCTGGCGTCAAGCTAGCGGACAGGATGTTGTGTCATTTCCGGTGGGTGGCTTTCAGAATAAAAGGCTCTTCCTTCTCAGCGCTCAAATATGTAGCAGGGACTGGCTTAAATTGTTGTCTCTCCAAATATGAGAAAACATGAACTGATCCAGATAGGTTTCAGGTTTTTTTAAACTAGATATTAAACTTGCTGAAGCAGAAGGAAACATGAATAAAGGTATAATTTGTTATTCAGGTGCCAACTTGTACTTTCCTCATGATCCATTAATGTGCCAATTACAGGCTATCCTCCACGAATTGATACGAGAAAACAGGACCTCTAAAAAAACACACACAAACTGGCATTTGGAAAATGCTTATAACCAAAAAGCAAATGTATTGCACACATGCTTAAAAATGATTGAATCATATGATAAACTAATTAAATGAAAAATCATCACAGTAATAATAATAATAATAATAATAATTCATTCTGTGCAGAGTAACATGTGACAGATCAAGCTATTACTTGGGTGGGAAAACATTGAATACACCCGTGTTAATATAGCCTACTACTTATGTCATACCTGAAATTATTAGGTTTATTCAAGTAACTATTTAAAGTATTAAGCTCAAAAAAGTTCCTCGTTCCTAAGGGTTAGTGTTTTTCTTATCGCTACCCTTGTTAAGGAAGTCTGTTAAATATGGCGAGTGTTCCCATTCACATGGTCAAATTAAACCAAATGCGAACATCCTGACTAGTTATACCGACAATAATTCTACAAGCTTCCACTATTTTAAAAAACTATAAACTGAAAGATTTTCTAAAACCGTAACATACAGAAATAGCCTACATGAATTGGCTAGACAATGAAAAAAGACACATGTATGTTTATTAATCTGTAGTCATGTTAAAGATCATCTCAATGTAAAACTAGTCATCGCCGTTTGTTTGTAGATATTTCTGTGGAATTATTTTTAAAGGCAAATCCCTCTACTTCCGGTCTCTCGGCGATTCAGCCTTGTTGGCTTGACCCATCTTTGGACCTTTATTCACTGCCAGTCATGCTGCAGCCCGAGCGTGAAACAGCGCCACCGTGCGGCGACAGCCTGCACCGCTGCTGGGCTCATAATACCGACATGAACCAATAAAATCCGCTTTAACGTGTAACGTGTCAAGTATTTTGTTAATCGGCCTAAAGAAGACCAGAATAACTTTCACTGGATAGATAGGGAAGTCTTTTTTTTTTTTTTTTTTTTTTAAAGCAATTGAGGTTATTTCTTCACTATTACTACATTTACTCAAGTAAAAGATCTAAGTGCTTCTTCCACCAGTCTTTTTTATAATATATATTTCACATTATATATCTGATTGAACAGGATTCAAAGGGAGGATTTTGCTGAACATGTCACTAAGTTGTTAATGTTGTCTCCAAATGCTCGAGTCAGATAAATGAGAACAGCAGGCGCTCTATTAATTATTAGCTGCTTTATGGAGACATATTTTTTAGATTTTTGTTGAATGTGGCACAATTACGGTCTTTATTCCTACTATTTTTTTATTAATAAAAAGGGCACTTTAACTAAATAAACCTGAATTAAATATTTTTATTCAAATAACTGGTGAATCAAAATTTTCAAAAGTACATTAAAGTGTTTCATCCACTCAGATACAGGCCTAATATTCTTTGTATAATATTTATACCCACATGATAATTCCTGTTTGGCATGAAGAAGTGTTTCTACAGAGACAAACAGGCAAATGAACACTGTTTTGTCTCAAGTTCAGCCAACAGAGGGCAGCACAGCACAGCACAGGCAGAGTGGGTGTTGGATATCTGTGAGCAACTGTTTGAAAAAAATGGCCCTCAAGGACTTCAGTGATTCATGAAGAGTTTTCACACTGTGAAGTAAAAATCAGATTTATTTCAACAGACTGTACAACTCAGGCAATTTATAGAGCTCAATAAAGGAAAATAGAAATATATGAAAAAGGGACACATATTCAGCACATGTGAGTCTGGACCAAGTATTTGATCTTATTTTTAGTGGATGTTTATGGCGTTTTTTTGCAACCTGACACCTTTAACAACCGCAACTGAGGACGGTTTAGAGGTATGTTTGGCATTTCATAATTTATTTTCTAACCTGTCCGAGAGAACGACACAAAAAACGCTATCGATGAACGAGTGGACAATCTCCCCTTACTACCTCCACCTGTGTTTGCCCACACTGTGTCAGAGCAGCAGAGGTTAAACTCCGTCCACAGTGAGGTCAGAGGACAGGACATGCAACATGGCTTGTCCTAATTAAATCCCAGATTACAACACTTCATTTTATACTTTTCGAACCAGTTTGGCATGCACCTCATTAGGCATTTAGGGAACTTCTGTGTAATTGCAGATCCAGAAAACACCCCCTCACCACCACCACCACCCACCCACCCATAATTGAAAACATATAAAAATGCATACGGAAAAAAACATGCATATGCTGTTAAATTTAGGCTGTTCTGATACAAAATATGTGTTGACTATCGATGTATTGTAGATATTGATTGAATGTGGAATTTTTACCGTGGACACGCTGTGGTCAGTACCAACAGATTATTAAGGGCCAGTCTTTTTCAAATCAATTTTCACAACAATTTTACATGATTTTTCCATCATATATTTTTTTATGACCATTTAAAAACCCAATAAGGGATAAAGAACAGCATGTTACATGTATGTCCCAACAACAACCATAAAAGCACCATAATGCCTTTTTTTTCCAGGCAGACAACAACAGCTCCAGATAACAATGTTGTACCACTCTGAGACTTCCCTGTTGATGACGAGACATCGCCCCCCTCACCTCTCACCTGTTTTCTTCTTGACAGATATGGACTGTTTGTCCGATCCTGCAGGTTAAAGTGCTCCTGAATCCTGTTTGTCACAAACAGACTCGTCTTTATCGCAGTAACAGTTTACCCTCCGACGTGTGACGTAGAGGATTCAACAACAAGCAGCAGCAGCATGTTTGTGTTCACACCGAACATTAACTGATGTGTTAGTGAAGGTCTTCAAGAAATGACTGCAACGTGTGCACCCTGCAGCTTATTAAAGTATGTTGTTGTTATTATTAACACTACTGTTATCTATTGTTGCTTATTACGGAGTAGACAGAAGTGTTGGTGCCCTCACATCTCACAATAACAACGCTCTGTACTTCCTGAGAAGTGTTGAAATCCAGAGCTCTGCCCTTCAGCACACATCTGGAGATTAAAACAAAGAAGCTGTGAAATCTTGCACATTTCCACACAGATCTTTTAAAGTACTCCGGACAAAATTATTGAGGATAATCTACAATCTGTTTATTGATAATGAATAGATAATAGTGATGTTTCAAGCAGACTTTAATTATCAGAGGAGTCTTCACTCTTGTAATCAGTCATTTAACCTGTTTAAAAAGAGAAAAGTCCTCGTTGTGCTTTTAAATGTGTGCATCAACCTGGTAAAGAGGAGGTAAAACCTGTGTCAAGATGAAGGCTGAAAGAGCGTCTGCAAGGAGCTTAATGTTTCTGCACAGCTGCTAATAGTGTTAATAAGTTTAAAGGTGCTTGAGTTTGTATCCTGGAAGAAGCCTCGAGAGTTAAACTGACACCAGACTGAACCAAAACATTTGACATGGTGGAAAATGAACCGAGAAAAACTTTAAAACACATGAAGTTGTACGAGCTTAAAGTGGCTTCCGTGGATTGAAGACTTTTGAAAGAGAGACATTTAAAAAGCCTGACGCAGTGTGTTGAAGTGCATGCTGACAAGTCACAATGCTCAAATGTACTTTCGACATAAAACAACTCTGTTAACAGACAAAATAAATGAAGCGCTCAAACAAAAGAAAACAATCATGAAACAATCATTTGTTGTGGGTTTGCTTTTCTGCTTTAAGGAGACCTTAGGTGTGCAAAATAAATAATATGTAGTGGAAGACAAGTAAAGTACTTCCCTCTGAAATGTAGTTGAATAGAAGTATAATGTAGATAAAAGTGAAATACTCATGTAAAGTAACAAGTATATCAAAATTATACCACTGGGGACAAAACAAGCTGTTGACACAAAGGCATGTTGTCTAAAATATTGAAATATACTTTTGTCCATAAACTTTTGGCCACATATACAGATTGAACTACTTTAGTAAATCCTCATTTGGGTAGAAGTCAAACTGAAACCAGCTGAACAGAGAAAAGTAAATACTGAGAAGTCACAGAACTTCTCTGATAGTTTGACCACATGTGGAGGATCGTGTGTGTGTGTGTGTGTGTGTGTGTGTGTGTGTGTGTGTGTGTGTGTGTGTGTGTGTGTGTGTGTGTGTGTGTGTGTGTGTGTGTGTGTGTGTGTGTGTGTGTGTGTGTGTGTGTGTGTGTGTGTGTGTGTGTCCTGTAAACTTAGACAGGATCAGCTGATCGCCGCCTGTCGTCTGTGGTTCAACTGGTGGCTCTTGCCGCTCTTTCAGTTCTTTTTTCAGCTGTCGGCACTTGTTCTTGTCGCAATTTTTTTCTGCAGCCTTCATCCGTCCAGCTTGTCAGCCTCATGGTCTTTTTTTTCTTCTTGTTTTTACACAGAACAAGCTTTAGATCTACGTATACTGCATAACCACAAAAGATGCAATACTGTCCGCAGCACAGTAAACAACATATAAGGAGGAGAAATCAATTTTAAGATTGAAGACATGAGTTACAAAATCCAGTTTTTGCATCCCAGGGCTCCGGCTCCTCCAAAGGGCCACACATTTATATCTATTATTCAAATACATCAGATTGTGTGACAGACAGTGTTGGTCAGGTTTCTGCATGAAGAGTGATGGGTCCGATTTTAGAGTAACATTGGCTCTTGGAGTTTCTGCACTTTGGTAGAAGTTATTCTTGCCCTGTCATTAGTTAGTAGCCGTCTTTCTCTAGAAGTGGGGATTGTAAAATTAGATTTATTTTTTTAATTTGATTTTGATTTTATTCACTTTATTAATCCCCGAGGAGAATCTGGTTGGATTTGGTTAAACAGATTAAGTTAGTCCACAGGTTGAATGGTGTTTTGGTACAGTTTGTGTTGTCATGAGCTGCACTAAAGATCCATTTGAAGTTAATATTGTCATCATTATTCATGCTGTTTCAAGTTTCGTATTAATTGACTTTTTTAAATATATATTTATCTTTGCATGTCCATGCCCTTTGTTGAACTTAATTCCTTTAATTGTTTTCTTAGCTTTATTCTATAATAAGCTTTTATGTTTATTTATATTATTTATTTTATAACAAACTGAAAACAAATCAGTGATTTAATTGTGAATTTGGTTTGAGGAGCACTTGTAAATGTATTTATGCTGTTTAAATAAATGTGATTAATTAATTGTATAATTATTAGTGCACCAATTTACCCTACACAACAACTTTTTTTTTAATTTAATGATCTTTGGTGCGTGTTTCAGAGGACTTCTTGCACAGGTCTCTCTGCTGCAGTGTGAATGAAAGAAGACACCGGATTGGTCAATCTTCCCTCATGTCTTCAGGCAAGAAGAAGGCGGGGCGGAGCCGAGCCCCCATCAATGGGACGCTTCAGCGATTGGTCAGTAGTAAAAATGACGCACGTTTTTTCGGCGGGATGGATTCAGCAGCCAATGACGTGGCCCCTTTCCTGGAAGGGGCGTGACACGGAGACTTCTTTAGAAGCCGGCCGGCGTTTCCTTACCGGCATTTCAGTGTTCCTCCGTCGGAGGAGACGAGCTGTTCAGTGTGCTATTTATTTATTTACTGTAGTTCTGTCCGGAGCCCAACATGCTCGGTCTGTGCCTTTACGTCCCCGTGTCCAACTCGGACCCCATTGAAGTGGAGTGTTTTGAATCCAACGGGCTGCCGTCCGAGCTGAAGTCTCTCTTTAACAAGCTGAGCGTGTTCCTGCCGTCACAGGAGTTCTCCACCTACCGAAGATGGCGAAAGGTAAGAAAGAAAGCTCTCTAAAGTAACCGGACACTCCTCTCGACGTCCAAACACGGTCATTTTCTACTCGGCTGCTCCGTGTGCCACTTTTAACGTCACTAAATCTTTTCTTTCCGGGCGCCGGAAGGGTTAGCACGGGCTCGTGACGAGGCCGCGAGGCGGGAGGGTTTCCGGGAGAGTCGCTGCGAGACAATTGTTCTTTTCACTTTACAGTATTTGCAAAATGCCCCACATTTTTTTTTTTTACTTTAATGCCTCCTTGTGAATATTTTTTAAATTCATATTTGTATTCTTATTTAAAAGGTTCTTCACTTTGTCTTTAGACTTTTTGTTCTAGTTTGACATGTAAAGTTCTCCTTTCTTTTTCTTTTAATCGCACATTCCTGAGAAGTGAAGTGACAAACCTGAACTTTTGTGCTGAAAGACTGCAGCTGACTGACTCATTGCAACCCATCAGACACTAGCCTATGACTAACTGTGAGAATATTCAGCCGTGTAGGTGTGAAGACTTGATTTGACCTCAAATCATCATCTGCAGAGCAGCTGCAACACATTCAGTCTTTGTTGATGGGATTTTCAGGTTTGGGAAAAAGGTCAGAACAGGAACACAAACGTGGAGCAGAGTGTCCCGTAGTACCGAAATAGCAGGTCACATTGGTGGTCGGGCGTTCCCTGTGACCCGAGCTGCAAGTCACATTTATGCACTTGTGCAGGTGGTTTAGTGACAGCTCCAGGGGACGGCCAGCAGAAATGTCCCGCAGCGTCTCATTTCTGTGACGGTCATGTGGTTTGGGCAGCAGGTCGGGTATCGGGGCTCCAGCAGATGGGACGCCTGCCACGATCCCTGCTCTTGTTTTAGCTCGGGTGGCTTGAAGTGCAACTAAAGCATTTGGCAGGTCAGCCTGGAGGTGATCCGAGAAAGCCAACGAGGACATTGATCTAGCAAATGGGTCACGGTGGTGTCCTGCAAGCCACACGGGCACCTTTTAAACCTCCGGTGTCATATTCCTGAGTGCTGGACTGGTTTTCAGTTACTTGGCTACTCATTAGTTCGACATAGAGTACATTTCAACCTTGATGTGCTTGTTTCATAAGTGACTGTTAAATTGTTTTGAAGGCTCCACTGCTGCATGTCATCAGCTGAAACACTAAACTTTAAACTCCCTAAACTGTCTGAGACCAGTGTCATAATTTACTGACTTTTAATTCAGTTCTCAATCTCTCAACACCCCTCAAGTGTTTAAATTCTTATCTGACTTGAATATCATCATAATAATAATGTCTCACTGGCTTTATTATTTGTCTCCTTGCAGAAAACCTCTAAAAGGGAAGAAAATGACTCTGACGGACAGCTGGACTTCGAGAAGTTCGTTCACTATCTACAAGATTACGAGAAAGACCTGAAGCTGGTGGTGAAGAGCCTCGACAGGAAGAACGCAGGTAGGAGACGAGAGGCGCTTTTTCTTTTCGTTTCATCTTCTACTTTGTGTCGTTAGTTCGGCTCAGGACAGGGTTTTTTTCTCACAACTTGTCTTTTGTTTCCTTTTAAGGCCGCGTGGATCCTACAGAGTTCATGCAGTCCCTCCGTGACCTCGGCGTGCACGTTTCCCCGCAGCACGCAGAAAAAGCCCTAAAGAGGTACTTTCATTCATCGGTTACATTATATACTGCATAATGTGGATTTGTTGATTTGAGGGGGTTTAAAGTCTTGCTGTTACTTAATGTTTTTACTTTGTCTTTTTAAGCATGGATAAAAACGGTACGATAACAATCAGCAGTAAAGACTGGAGCAACTACCCCGTGGTGGAGAAGAGCGACAACATTCCCGAGATCATCCTGTACTGGAAACACTCCACGGTGAGGCCTCCCTCGGCACGCGATGGATGGATGGATATACATACTCTATCGAGCCCGCAAGGAGACATTTTTTCATTCCAGCAGCATGGACGATACAGCGAAAGCAATACAAAATTACAGAATAAAAATAGAGGTGGTAAAAGTATCAAATAAAAAACACAAGTATGGACACACATCAGAAGGGTTTTTTACCAATTCAAGTTTCTTAGGAAACAGCTTCCACTAAATGTCCTATTTTTGAGCGTATCGGTGCTTCTGATAACGATATCGCTCCTCAGAGGGCGTCGCACCTTCCTGCTGTCTGGATGAAACGGGTCCATTGAGAACTGCGTTCCCTGAAAGACTCAACCGGTGCAGTCGTGCGTCAGCAATTAAGCTGCGTTAGGTCATGAAGGGAATTGGGCCCATTCAGGGAGGATTAAGTGGGAAGGATTTGTCGGTTTGTCTCGCTGTTATGTAAAAAGAGAGCAGCTGCGGCCGGCTGAAGTGATATAGCACAACTCCCACCGGGAGGACAGCCTGATCCTGCCTGACCGGGTCGGTTATATTGCAGTGCCGGGTCCATTTAATGAGTCCCGATGCCTCGGCTTGGTTCAGGTGGAACTAGAGCCAAGAATAAAGTCTGATTTCACTCTTGCAGCAAGACAAGCAAACTACTGATGCAACATGAGTCAGTCAGACGGGGGAATAAATCAACTGTTTGAATGACTCTCAAGTTGTACATTGATGAGGAGGCAGGAGCAGAACGAGGCTGCGGACTCTCTTCTAAGCTGCTGTCAGAAACCGGTTGACTCTCGACCTCCATTGAAGCTGCTGTGAAAAACAAGCGCTCCCTGACCTTTGCTGTAGCAGAGGAGTCTGGTGACATAAGACTTCTGTCATGTGTTGCAACCAAGAAAACAGTTTTCTTTACTTGTTAACTGGATGTCTGGTTCAGAACAACAGCTGTAAATGACACATAAAACTAAACGACAACAAAAAGCTCCATCTTCCATCTGTCTCTGATGTCATTTAAACGGATCTGTTTGTTTCATGATGAATTCTGTGTTCCCGGCAGATATTCGATGTGGGTGAGAACCTGATGGTACCGGATGACTTCACCGTGGAGGAGAAGCAGACCGGGATGTGGTGGAGGCACCTGGTCGCAGGCGGAGGAGCCGGCGCCATTTCCAGGACGTGCACGGCTCCTCTGGACCGAGTCAAAGTCATGATGCAGGTGAGTCAAACCTCCCTGAAGCGTTTCACTGAGAACTGGCCTGTAACTGGAAAATAGGATGCAAGTTTCCAGGCCTGAGCAGAGTTTGGGAACTGCACCGTGTGCGGAGGAAACTGTGCAAACTGTAATCAGCTGGTGTGTGATATGACCCAGTTGTTGGGTTTTTCTACTCGGCCACCTATATAATGACCGATCCTTCGTTTGACTTCTGAAGTCAAATCGGGACATTTAATCTCCAAACATCCAGATGTGGGAACGATTGTCCTCCAGAATCTGTCCTAACTGCAGGAGGCACAACCACCGGCTCCAGATCAATCAGTGGCTCAAGAGTTTGTTACCTAAGGGCCATAAATGAGTTCAAGTTTATAGAGAGAGAGAGAGTGTGTGTGGGGGGGGGGGGAGTGGAGGGGCAGAGTCCACTGATAGTCGGATCGAGCTCAGCCACCTTTCGCCCCAATAGCGACTCACGAACGTCCGACGCCCGCGTCATCGGGGAGATGAAGGTCGAGCTGCGACCGCACGGCTTTGATCTGCGTCAGACTGGAGACTTTGACCCCGATCGATTAGGATTCATGCGCTTTGGTTATTTTACCTCCAATTATTGAAACAAACCCGACCCAGTTGGCCCACATCTGGTGGCCCACATGGCACCGTGCCCGGCTCATCCCACAATTTAACTGCTGTTCAAATTTAACATCTCCAAAAAACAAAGTCCGTGTCAGTGCAGATAAAAGTTATTTTCATGTTATTGATTTCATCTCCTTCTTCTTCAGGTTTATGGGTCTCGAACCAACAACATGTGCATCATGAGTGGGCTGATGCAGATGATCAAGGAGGGCGGCACCAAGTCGCTGTGGCGAGGCAACGGGGTGAACATCATCAAGATCGCCCCCGAGTCCGCCCTCAAGTTCATGGCTTACGAGCAGGTACGATGAGCGAATGACAACTTTTGAAGTACGAATATATCGTAGAGGAATTCGGTGTTTTTAATGTGTTTTTCTTCTCCTCCAGATTAAGCGTTTAATCGGCAGCGATAAGGAGACTCTGAGCATCTTGGAGCGGTTCGTTGCCGGATCCATGGCTGGAGTGATGGCCCAGAGCACCATCTACCCCATGGAGGTGATGATCAGCTGCATCAAATCTGCTCTGGTCCTCACAGGCCTACGGAAAAAGAAAGCCTGCTTTGGGAGCTCAACAGTGAGACTAAAGTTAATCTTCCTGAATGTTTCTCCAGGTGCTGAAAACCCGCCTGGCTCTGAGGAAGACCGGCCAGTACGCCGGCATCTCCGACTGCGCCAAGCGGCTCTTCAGGAGAGAAGGACTGGGCGCGTTTTATAAAGGCTACGTCCCCAACATGTTGGGCATCATCCCCTACGCCGGCATCGACCTGGCCGTGTACGAGGTGAGCCGACCGACCCGACACGCTCTTCCTCCCCGAGCTTTTACCTCTTGGTGTCGGTTTGTACAGTTTCACCAACTTGTTAACTTTTCACTGATTTTAAAAGAAGAAGAAAAAACTGTTTCAATCAAATATAAATATAAATATAAACCACAAGGAAGAGATATTAGTGACATTTTAAAAAGCCACTCTGAGCTCTTACAGTTTCAGACTGAAACCTGTAAAAGGAGAGAAAGGCTTTAATGAAACGTGTTCCCTGTTTCCAGACGCTGAAGAACAGCTACCTGCAGCAGTACGGCACCAACAGCACCGGCCCGGGCGTGGTGGTCCTGCTGGCCTGCGGCACCGTGTCCAGCACCTGCGGTCAACTCGCCAGTTACCCTCTGGCTCTGATCCGAACCCGCATGCAAGCACAAGGTGAGGATCAGTATTAATAAGACTGCACAACAAAACTACTGAATATCTGGATGCAGATACCAACATGTTTTTATTCCTCTCAATACTTCCAGATGGAAAATGGTCCAGTTCAGCTATATGGTTCTCATTCGTTTTATAGGTTAAATAAAAGGCAGAAATTGATGTAACGCATTAAACAAATATGTCAAATTGCATTTAATGAGTAGAATGCAAGTGAAAAATGTCATGTCTTTAGTACTGTTTTTTATTATTTGATCAATTTGTTTTCTTAAAAAATGACCTAAATGATGAATCTGTTTGAGGATCATTTCTGAGACACTTCTTTCATACCTTTATTGCAACATGCAAGTGAAACCTTTTTTCTCTTTTTTCCCCCCCGTGTCCAGCTGCGACGGCGGGCAGCCAGCAGGTGACGATGAGCGGCCTGTTCAGGCAGATCGTGCAGAGCGAGGGGCCGACGGGGCTCTACAGGGGCCTCGCACCCAACTTCCTCAAAGTCATCCCCGCCGTCAGCATCAGCTACGTGGTGTACGAGCACCTGAAGACGCAGCTGGGGGTGAAGTCGCGCTAAAAACCTGTCACCTAATCAGCAACACACACACACACACACACACACACACACACACACACACACACACACAGTGTCCCAGGGCTCGTGCTGGGAATCCCCCGGGACCTCCGGAGGCTCGTGGAGCCGCCTCATTCTGTGAATGTCAGCTGATGTGTGATGCGAGAGGACGCTGGAAGGCATCCTGACTCTGTGAGCTCAGGTTGCCACGGCTGCTGCTATTTCTGTTTTTAAGAGGAGCTGACATGAGTGAATGTAAACGAGGGACCAAATGGTGTTTTGTTTTTGTTTTTTTGCTCTTGTCAGATTTATTTATTTTTTCATGAAGGCGTGACACTGCAAGCTTTGGTCAGTTTAACATTGTTTAACAGGCAGTACTCTGGTGAACTAACTGTACTGAGAGAGAGAGTGTTTTACTCTACAGATGATTATTATTATTGTTATTATTATAGCATTAATAAGCTCGTAACTCCTTAACAGTTCACACAATGATTGTGTTCCCACACGAGAGAATTTTGCACATGTTTGATTTCTCCATCCCGTCTTGAACGAGTCGAGTATTTATTTCCACCCGTCCTGTATTTATTATTTTTATTCTTCAGAAGAGGGAGGAGATATCATTTTTTTTGTCTCAAGCCAAATGTGCGATTGAAATTCAGGGAGCAGAATTTAACACCAGACAACAGCCTTATAATCCATCAAACACTGAATGTAGTTGTCTGGTGAAATGTTGACGATAAGGGTTGGAGTACTACTTTTTTTTTTTAATTATTATTATTTTACTCAGGATTTGCTGCTGCTGGTGTTTTTTTTTTTTTTAGCACCTGGAAAACAACTTTTTGTTGAGTGGAACAGCTTCAGGTTGTTCCGTGTTCATGTGTGCAGACGTCCTGTTAAAGGAATAAATGTCTCTAATGTTCACCAAGTTTAAGGGCAAGATTACCGTTTAATTCACAGACGAACACGTGTTCGAAAACAAGGGTTGGAAAAGAGACACGATGCACTTTAATCAACGTGAGAAGGCCTCTGGATGATGTCATGTCTACGCAGGGTTCAATTCTGTTGTAAAGAAAAAGTTTTAGTATTCTTGATATTGTATAATGGAACATTTTGATGCAAATAAATGCTAATTCTTGTAAATTCCTTTTGTCATATTTTTCTTTGGCACACAAAAATATGAAAAGCTTTTGTTTCTGTTCTGATTTTCATGAGTTGAAGTTGAAGAGCAAAAAAAAAAAAAAAATCCATATTTGAACAAACTGCACATTTTTGAGGCCTTTTATCGCGACCAGGCCGAAGCACACTTGGGAAGTTAGGTTGATGACAATAACATATAAATTTAACTCATTGACATGGAATTTAACTCGTGTTTTGCAAAATATAACTTTCGTGTGCATAAAAGAAGTTTACGTATTTATATTTTTGTGTCCTATTTTGTACAAATCTGCTCTTCATGTCAAAAGGCTGAAAGTTTCACTTCAACCACAAACACCAGTACCTGAATAAACCAAATTTAGGTTTTTTTTAATAAGATTTGAAAATATGCACAGTTCTCAAAAGCCAGAAGTTTGGTAATCTGATGTGCTTCTGGAAATAAAAATGTTAGTTTTGGAGGGTGTATTTCCCACATAGAGGACACGTGATACCACATGTGACCAAAGACTGAAGTGGAACCAGAGCGGGACTTTCTGAAACTGAGGATTCTTCTTCTGTCGTGTTTTCAGGATCATTTATATCCTATTTTAAAAACACAGCAAGTCAAACGTGGAGTTATTTTAAAAGGATTTTATATACAGTAATATTACCGGAACAGGTCTCACATCTGTGTTTACAGGACAAAAATAATTTGTGGTCATAAATCATCAGATTCTAGTTTTCATTATCTGTCTTCAGTATCAACAAATAAGGAGCCGTGTCTTTATTTAGGACTTTTCATAATTATCCAAACTAATTCAGTCCTTCATATTCCAGTAATTGTGGCTGAATTTCTATTTTCACTTTAAGGAATTAAAACTTGCATATTGTTCATCATTCTTCATCTTTGTTTTACTTTTGAGAAACATGTTAACCATGAGTAACTTCCTATTTAGGCTGTTAGACATATGGAACAAAATGTAATTGTTATATTTATTTTCTCTGTATTTCTTTCCCTCCCTTATTATTTCTATTCAAAGGAATTTTTATTTTCAACAGTGCATTTTAATGAGGACAGTTTTCCAGTATCTTCTCCTTCTAATTCATTTCTGCAGCTCGTAACGAACACGCCAACATCTATGATTTCTTTAAAACCAAGAACTCATCAATCAACACTAAAGTCAAACAACAGTGTGACTCAAAGTCATTCTGAACTCATAAAAAAGGAACATTTCAAATGAAAAGCTTATAGCTGCTCCTGTTCTTTTGTAATTAATATCTTCCAACCAACCTTTAATTGTTATTAAAATCGAGTGCATCATGGGAATATAAAAAATATATATATTTTAACATATCAACCTGAAATTTGGGACAGTTGTGAACGAGAAGTGTTGGAACCAGGAAGTGTAACATTTAAACAAAATAAGTCTTATTTTAAGTTCACTGTCAAACAAACAAACAAAAGAAAACATGGAAATCATTTTTTCAAATTATTTTTTTTAATTTAATGTCACATATTTCATTTCATTTAAAGTGCTTTCTTCAATTTATGGTTCCATGATGTTTACATTAGAAGTTATTAAACATTCTATAGAGACATGACAGAAAAATAATTATGTGTAAAGAATGTATACTGATCCTTTAATGGACCTCTAATCTTCACATGTACACCATGAAAACAGGATTTACAGGTTACAGCATTTATTTACAATACTTCCACTGGCCTGTATCTACAACTTCTTATCTACAACATTGACCACATTGTATTACAGAGAATAAGTGATTTTATAAATACCAGTTAAATTCAATGAACTGCCTAAAAATGATTTCCGTTTAAATTTCTCAATCAGTCTTAAAATACTGTTCATTTTCTGCTGGCAGTAAATTCTTGTGGTTCCCCTAATCAGCTGTTTCCCAAAAGGTACAGGTTTCCAAGAACTGGTCCTGAGATACAGGAAGGATTAACTCTCTGTACTAACAAATAAATTACAAGAATGGCTGACTTTTCAAATGGTTTGCTTTGGCTGGACTACAGACTACCACAGACACATTTAGTTAGGCTAAATATGGATGTTGCGTAACATCTCCAGAAGTCTGCTTGATTAAATTTGTGATCTCATAATTGATTCCACTATGAACACTAGAAACTTTACTAAAACGGGATTAGTTGGGAAATACCGACCTGTGTCTCTATATAAGACCCACAAGCAGGATCATTATGTTATCATGCAGTAGTTTGACTTTTCCGGGCAGGGTTCAGTTCGCTCAGTTTGTCCCACACGGGCCGCCGTATCACAACAAGGAAGTGGCCACTGTAGGGATGGACGAAACACAACCAGTTTAAACAACACATTATATCAAATGCATATTAACTTCTGTGACGAGCTCCAACATTCGTTCATAAATACTTGTTCTCCTGGCACAGTTTAAAGCTGTTTGATTTTTGGCATGAACTTTTTATTTGACTTTCATAAAGACATCCACCGTAGCCTTGCTAGCCGGCTAGTTAGCCGCGGTGCTAAAGGACTGTAGTTGAATCAAAATGCTGCAGAACCTTTTCCGGAGCGGGTTTGTGGTTCGGGCCGCGCACACCCTGCTGACCTGGGTCATCACCCTCATTCTGCTCCTGCACAACACCGGTAAGACCATGCAAACTTCCTGTGATTGGACTTTTTAATCCACCACCTTATCTGACAGTCAGAAGTTTCTCTACAGATAAACTATATATAAACTACAGATAAACTACAGATAAACTATATATAAACTACAGATAAACTACAGATAAACTATATATAAACTATATATAAACTACAGATAAACTACAGATAAACTATATATAAACTATATATAAACTATATATAAACTACAGATAAACTACAGATAAACTACAGATAAACTATATATATAAACTATATATATAAACTATATACAGATAAACTATATATAAACTACAGATAAACTAAATATAAACTAAATATAAACTACAGATAAACTATATATAAACTATATATAAACTATATATAAACTATATATAAACTATATATAAACTACAGATAAACTAAATATAAACTAAATATAAACTATATATAAACTACAGATAAACTATATATAAACTATATATAAACTACAGATAAACTATATATAAACTACAGATAAACTAAATATAAACTACAGATAAACTATATATAAACTACAGATAAACTAAATATAAACTATATATAAACTACAGATAAACTATATATAAACTATATATAAACTACAGATAAACTATATATAAACTATATATAAACTACAGATAAACTATATATAAACTATATATAAACTACAGATAAACTATATATAAACTATATATAAACTACAGATAAACTATATATAAACTACAGATAAACTAAATATAAACTATATATAAACTATATATAAACTACAGATAAACTATATATAAACTATATATAAACTACAGATAAACTATATATATATAAACT
>NW_027210898.1:0-7500 GCF_029030835.1 Brachyistius frenatus
GGGTGGATCTGAGACTATGCCCCGCCCACTTATACTGGAAACCTGACTACACCACAGGCCTGTCAATCAAAGAGCTCCACCCCTTAACATATCTGTGTTTGAGTCCCTAAAATATATAATGAATGATGAATTATTTCCAGAAGGCTTGCCTGATCAGAAGAGTTTATCTAATGACACCATAGAGAGTCAAAGTGCTGGTTTAATCTCCTTTGTTTTTCAAATGTTTGCATGAAATGTGATTGTAAAATTTTACGTGCTGCCAAAAACAAAGTTTAGATAAAAACAGTCGAGACTCTGGGACATCACCCTGAGGAACTCCTCCAGTTATTAAGCTCAAGTTTCTATCTCCCTCCATGTTTTTAACTGAGTGTTATTCATCGGGTCGCACACAAACTGCTGTTACCACGATGGCGCTGCCTTCGTCGCCCTCTGGTCTGGTTTCCACGGCGATGAGCGTGGCGCTGTCTCCACTCTGCTTCCCGGACCTCCACATTCTCCCCCACGTTCGTCGTCCTCTTCGTCCAGAACAAAGATGAGCACAAATCACAAATTAGAAATCAAAGTTCGAGGAGATGTTTGAACATATTTTCTGTGCAGTGAGCTGTAACAACTTTACACATCAACTCCCCAACAACCGTCTGAAACAGCCTGAGTGATCAACAGTTATTGATTATACATAGTACTACGTTTTAGTAAAATAAAAAACTGCAAATATTCTGTTATTTTTTCTGCTTTATGTCTTTAAAAATTAATGTGTTTGTGCTTTTAGACTTGAATAGAATCACTAAAGGTTTGGAGACAGAGCAGGATATTGATTAACTTACAGGATAAGTGATCAATATGGTTCCAACTCACCTGTGTGTGCAGGCGTTGGAGCTCGGGTGAAGCTCGGGTGAAGCTCGGGTGAAGCTCTGGCTCTGCAGAGCAGCAGGTGGATTTCTGGCTGCACAGTGACCCGCCCCTTAATGTTAACCCCACCTCCCCTCTTTTCTGAAAACAAACAGCTAAAGTTTGTTCTGTTACAGAAAAACAAATCTACAGAAATATGAGAAGCACCTTCATGAAGGTGTTTTTTATCTCAAACATTAAGATCTTAAAAACAGTCGCAGTTTGGCTTGGTTTCAGAAAAGATTACCATTCGAGTTCAAATAAGAACGATTGTGACGGAAGTTAAATATGTGAGTTAACTTCTATTTTAACATGAACAGCACTCTCCTGGTCAAACTCTTGTCTCTGATCCATGCAAACACCCAACTTTCACCTGACTTCCTCTTTTGTTTTACTTCCTACGACCACTAGAGGTCGCAAACACGTGACTGAGTCGTATTCAGCTGCTTGTTCAAAAGGTTTCAATCGTGAAGGAGAAGACAGTCTGGATGCAAAGTTTGGTCTGAAACATCATCCTGTCGTGTTGCGTTGCTCCTTTCACCTTCAACAGTTGTACATTTTGAAACTCTGCCGTGTTCATGTGGAGCAGAGCAGCTGAAGGGAGGCGGAAAGTTTGTGTTCATAAAATTCAGCCTGAAGTCTGTTTGTGTTTGTACAAGTCAGTTTGGTCGGTTTCATCCTGACATGCAGCTGGTTTTCAACTGTCTCAGTTACAGGAGAGAATTCAACATAAAAACAGAATGTTGTGATTTGTAAATCATGTAAACTCATATTTAATTAAAAATAGACCAAAGACAACATATCAAATGTTGAAACTGAGAAATGTTATTGTTTTATGTAAAAGATTTTCTCATTTTGAATCTGATGTCAGCAACACGTCTCTATAAAGTTGTTCCAGGATCATGTTCACCACTGAGCTGCATCAACTCTTCTTTTAACAACACTCTGGAAACCTTTGGGCACTGAGGAAACCAGTTTCTGGAGTTTTGAAAGTGAAATGTGGTCCCATTGTTGCCTGATAGAGGATTTCAGCTGCTCAACAGTTCAGGGTCTCCTTTATTGTGTTGTTCATGTCCTGATGCTCCAGATGTTTTCAATGATTGACAGGTCTGGACTGCAGGAGGCCAGTTTATCAGCGGACTCTTCTACTAGAGAACCATGCTGTTGGAATACGTGCAGAATGTGGTTGGACGTTGTTCTGCTGAAATAAACAAGACCTTCCCTGAAAGAGACGTTGTCTGGATGGCAGCATATGTTGCTCCAAAACCTGAATATATCATTCAGCATTAATGCTTCCTTCCAGATGTTCAAGCTACCCATGCCATGTGCACTAATGCATCCCTGTACCATCACAGATGCTGGCTTTAGAACTGAGCTGATAACAAGCTGGATGGTCCCTCTCCTCTTTAACCTGGAGGATGCAGCGTCCATGATTTCCAAACAGAATCTCAGATTGTGATCCATCAGACCTCAGGACAGTTGTCCACTTCACCTCAGTCCATCTTCAATGATCTCGGTCCAGAGAAGGCGGCGGTGTTTCTGGATCATGTTTCTATCTGGTTTCTTCTTTGGAGAGTTTTAACATCATTTGTGAACGCAGCGATGAACTGTGTTCACAGATGATGGTTTTCACAAGTGTTCCTGAGCCCATGCAGTGATTTCCACTCCAGAATAGTGTGTACCCAATCATGTTTCTGATTTGTTCCATCAGGTGTTTTTTATTTTTATTTTTTATGTTTACACAACTTTTGCAGTCTTTTGTTGATCTTGTCCCAACTTTATTGAGATGTGTTGCTACCATCAAATTCAAAATAATCATATATTTTTCACAAAACTATAACATTTTACAGTTTCAGCATTTTATAGGTTGTCTTTGGTCTGTTCTAAATTAAATATGGGTTTATGTGATCTATAAATCATCTGAATTTGTTTTTATTTACATTTTACACAGCAACTTTTTTGGAAACAGGGCTCTAGTTTGTTATGTAGCATCATTTGAGCGGAACTGTTGCTGCAGTAAAGTGTCGGATGTGTGTGATGTCATCAGAGTGAGACAGGAGCTTTGGTGTGTTCAGTGTTTATTAGATTTCTGCTAGAAAACATCTCTGATTCCTGTTTCCTTCACAAATCAGATAAAACCTCCATCAGACCTCCGACAGCATTGGAGGAGCAGACCGCCGGCGCCCCCTTCAGGACAGACACAGAGCTAACAACAAGCTGAGTATATTTTACATCAGATCTACTGTCTACACACAAGTGTTTACACAACTCTGACACACACACACACACACACACACACACACACACACACACACACACACACACACACACACACACACACACACACACACAGAAACATCTTTGGCAGGAAGCAGCTTCTTCCTCTGCGGAGCAAATAACAACACACGGGAGCTGCACGGCGTTGGGCGGTGATGTCATCAGGAGGAAAAGCGTGCACGCACACACACACACACAGACTGACAGTATACAGTGTGTAGTAGTGTTATAATACATGAGATCCAGGTGGACAGACCGACAGCTCCACCTGCTGTCAGAGTTATGTACCTGCACCCAACAGGAGCACTAAGGAATTATGGGTAATGAAGGCTGAGGGAGTCTGTTGACTAATGTTTATTCATAAACTAAAGAAGTTTGTAAACGTGATTGAACTTAAGTCTTTTTTTATTAAAACATCTTCAAAGTTTTGAACTGTTTCTACTTTATTTCTTTATATTTGTCATCTGGATCTGCTGGTCAGCGGCTGACGCTGGAGTATTTAACTACGGGGGACGAAACCACAATCAGTCGTCCTCCTGAACATCGACAATCATTTCACTTCCTTAACACTGACTTCAGTCTGGTGGTTGCTAAGAAAATAGCTTTTTACTCTGCACTAATTTTAGTTGTGAAATGTCCCATGCTAGTTTAGCCTCTGAATGCCCATTTTGATTAACTTGTTCCCACGTTTTGAATAATTTGTTCCCACGTTTTGATTAATTTGTTCCCACGTTTTGATTAATTTGTTCCCATGTTTTGTTTAATTTGTTTTCATGTTTTGAATTATTTGTTTCCATGTTTTGATTAATTGTTTCCACATTTTGAATAACTAGTTCCCGCGTTTTTAATAATTCGTTCCCGCGTTTTGAATGATTTGTTTCCAGGTTTTGTTTAATTTATTTCCATGTTTTGAATAATTCGTTCCCGTGTTTTGATTAATTTGTTCCCATGTTTAGATTAATTGTTCCCATGTTTTGAATAATTCATTCCCATATTTTGACTAATTCGTTCCCACATGTATGTGAAATTTGTTCCCATGTTTTGAATAATTCGTTCCCATGTTTTGAATAATTTGTTCCCATGTTTTGATCTCGAGTTGTATCTCGTTCACAAGCAGTAACCCCATGACCGCTCCTTGCCTACATCAAAACCAAAAACATCAAAGGCGTTTTATTGTTTTTAATTTTAAAGCAATGTCCCAAATTCTGTTTCAGAATAAAGTGTAATTTTTTTAAGGCGTTTGATGGTGTCAGTTAACGTTGATTAATCAACACTGAACTTGGGTTTTCAAACAGAAGCGTCTCGGTTACCATGACAACACTTGTGGAGTGGTTTGATGAGTGGAAATGTTCCTCTGTTACCTCAGAAATAAAGGTGCAGTTGAATTTTAACGAGCTTTAAGGCGACATGAACACATTAATTAAAGGGTTCGGAGGGCTTTTCAGAGCAGTGTGTGTGTATGAGTGTGTATGTATGTGTATGTGTGTGTGTGGATCCATTAAAACCTCTTATTAGTTTCTATACTTTTATTCATTATTTATGTTTAATGTGTCGAAAACTGAAATTTACACCTTCACTGAAAAATGAAACCCTCCAGCCAATCAGACGACAGTTTCCTCTGAGTGATCTACCACAGACACACACACACACACACACACACACACACACACACACACACACACACACACACACACACACACACACACACACACACACACACACACACACACAGGGCCATGACTGATGATGTAACAGTTCAACTTTGTATGAGGTCATCACAGTGATGTCATCAGAGGGAGACAGGGTTACAGAGCTCTTTCGTACAACACACACACACACACACACACACACACACACACACACACACACACACACCAAAGCCCGTTGATAATAATAATAATAATAATAATAATAATAATAATAATAATAATAATAATAATAATCAATAAAGGTGATAAAGCAGAATTCAGCAATACGTGGCTTCATCATCATCATCATCATCCTTAGTCCCTCATGTCTCTGAGTCCACTGAGTCCGTTTAGTTTCCAGACAGGAAGTGAGTTTGATCGTTGCTAAGTAACAGATTAACTGAAGGTTACACCTGCTGCTCCAGAACGCACCTCAACACTCTAATTAAGACACTAACGAGCTGGTCAACCTCCTCATGAACAGGTCGCCCCTTCCTAAAGGCCCCGCCCCCCGTCCTCTTTAGTCCGTCTACCAGACCTCGCAGCGCCTCCCGGTGTTCATGGGCGTCCCTGCAGGACAGCTGAAGTGGCGGCTGAAGTCCGGCGAGTTGGCCAGCGTGCCGATGACTCTGTACCGGGGGGGGCTATGGGGGTCGGTCACCAGGCCCTCGTGAGCGCTCTCTGGTGTTCGAACGGAGCACCACACCTAAAAAACAGAGCACAGGAGAGTCAGCAGTCTGACCTCTGACCCCTGGCAGCAGACCATTGGGTGCACCTGAAGAACAATCAGTTCGTTCAGGAAGTTCAAGAAATCTCCACAATATTTGCTGCAGTTTGTAATTTTACAAAATTTGTGCGATTTTTCTGTGAAAAACATTGTGAACAGAAGTTCTGCTGAAAGCATTACAGCATAAAGACTCCTTTCAAAATAATGTTTGTGGGAAATGTGTTCTTCTGATGGAATGAGGAACATGTTAGATGAGTTCTCTCCACTTCCAGCCTGAAGGGACTCAACTTTGTTTAAGTGTTGAATGAATGGGATTTAAAAAGCATTTAAAGCTCTTATTTTGAAAGCAAATGGAGCCCATTTCCTTGGAAAGATAACTGTGCTGTAATTGGCTGCCGGCTAATTCTCACCTGCGCAAATCCCACGAAGAAGAGCTGGTCGTTGGTCAGGTTGACGGCAGGAAGTCTCTTCTCCTCACCGTTTCTCTGGATCCACGACCGGTACGCCTGCAGAACATTAATATGGTTTAGTCCGACGTTCACTCGGTTCGGTTCGGTATGATTCGGTTCAGATTATACTGACGTGGTACGCTGCCTTCAGCCCTCCGTTGTCAGCGATGTTCTCTCCCAGCGTCTGCTTCCCGTTGACGTGCTCTCCGTTGACGGTGTAGCGGCTGTACTGGTCCACCATGCACTCCGTCCTCTGGCGGAACGCCTCCACCGACGAGTTCTGCCACCACGGCCTCAGGTTCCCCTCTTTATCGTACTCACGACCTGACGGAAGGAGTCACATTAATCTGACCACATGTGGAAAATGGACACAGTCTGTCCTTCCGTCCTCACTGATAGAGCTGAATGATGGAGTCCAACGTGTCCAAAACCAAGTCCAACATATGTCCAAAACCAAGTCCAACGTGTACAAAACCAATTCCAACATGTCCAAAACCAAGTCCAGCATGTCCAAAACCAAGTCCCAACGAGTCCAAAACCAAGTCCAACATATGTCCAAAACCAAGTCCAACGTGTACAAAACCAATTCCAACATGTCCAAAACCAAGTCCAGCATGTCCAAAACCAAGTCCCAACGAGTCCAAAACCAAGTCCAACGTATTTCCAAAACCAAGTCCAACGAGTCCAAAACCAAGTCCAACATATGTCCAGAACCATGTCCAACAAGTCCAAAATCAAGTCCAACGTGTCCAAAACCAAGTCCAACATGTTACCAAAACCAAGTCCAACATGTGTCCAAAACCAAGTCCAACGTGTCCAAAACCATTGTGCAGAGACACAGTGAGGACAGGAAGTCACCAGGTGAGGTCCAGACTCACCCTGATCATCGAAGGCATGAGTCAGCTCGTGACCCATCACCACCCCGATACCTCCGAAGTTCAACGCCCTGCAGAGACAGCGATACACGGTTACCTTCAGAGTCCAGGAGACAACAGGAACTCACAGGCAGACAGGTGGACAGAGACAGACTTGGGGTGGTCGTGGGCGTAGAACGGAGCCTGCAGGATCCCAGCAGGGAAGACGATGCCGTTCTTAGTGGGCATGTAGTAGGCGTTCACTGTGGGAGGAGTCATACTCCACCTGGAGGAGGAATCAAGAAGACGAGGAGACAAGGAGAGGAGTTAATTGGTGGTCCTAACATCCAGAGGTCGTATTCACAAACTGTCTTCTCTCAACACTAATGGTCCTGTGAGACGGTTCCTGTTTAAAGTGTGTGTGTGTGTTACTGGTCTTTGTTGGGTGTCTTCCTCAGTTGGTCGGCCATCACTCTGGCAGAGAAGTTGTAGAAATTCAACATGTTTTGGAAGAAGCTGTCGTCGGACACGTCGTACTGAACCCAACAGAACAGAACTGTCAGAACACAGAACAGAACCACCAGAACATCCACCTGTCAGAGATGACGGACAGCAGT
>NW_027210898.1:12500-70000 GCF_029030835.1 Brachyistius frenatus
CTAAAGAGGAGGTCAGCAGATGAGTCACAAACAACCAGAGACCATCACATGTCCGACACTCTGTGATCGTCAGAGCAGCGACAGGCGAGTCAGAAACATCTGAGGACCAATGACAGCGCAGCATCGCCGGCAGACACCTACGACCAGAATCTGGTTTATTTCAGGAAAAATCTTTAAACAATATGAAGATGATTTGAACGCAACACAGCAGAGGAAGAACAATCCTGATCCAGTTCTACAGTAACGATACCATGACGTAAAATACCGATACCATGACATAAAGTACAGATACCATGATGTAAAATACCGATACCATGACGTAAAGTACCGGTAACATGACGTAAAGTACCGATACCATGACGTAAAGTACAGATACCATGACGTAAAGTACAGATAACATGACGTAAAGTACCGATAACATGACGTAAAGTACAGATAACATGACGTAAAGTACCGATACCATGACGTAAAGTACAGATAACATGACGTAAAGTACAGATAACATGACGTAAAGTACAGATAACATGACGTAAAGTACCGATACCATGACGTAAAGTACAGATACCATGACATAAAATACTGATACAATGATGTAAATGAACGATACCTTAACATTAAGTACCATAATGTAAAGTAACGATATCATAAACTAAAGTACTGATACAACCATGTAAAGTACTGATACCTTAACCGAAAGTACTGATACCAAGACGTAAAGTACCGATACCTTAACCTAAAGTACTGATACAACCATGTAAAGTACAGATACCTTAACCGAAAGTACTGATACCAAGACGTAAAGTAACAATACCGTAACGTAAAGTTCTGATACCTTAAGGTAAAGTTCTGATACCATAATGTAAAGTACCAATACCTTAATGTAAAGTACTGACACCTTAATATAAAGTACCGATGCCATAATGTAAAGTACCAATACCATAACTTAAAGTACCGATACCATAACGTAAAGTACCGATACCTTAGCGTAAAGTACCGATACCACCATTGCTCAGGTTGTGGTTGTGGTTCACGTTGTTGTTCTGGTTCTGGTTCTGGTTTACCTGGATGACGTTGCTGTTGGAGTTCTTGGGATCGGCGCTGACTCCGACGCTGAAGAAAGGCTGAGCTCTGTACGGACCCGACACCATCTTCAGAACCTCCATGAAGTTGTCTTTCTCCCAGGGGCCCGTCATGTTCCAGCCCCCGATCTGAGGACAGGCCACCGGTTCACTAATCATGACCCACCAAAAATCTGGACCTTCTCAGACCCTGAACAGTTAAACTCCGCCCCCTCAAGTAAAAAGTCCGGAAAATAAAACTAAAGCAGAAGACAGTTTCATGTTTTTAATTCTTAAACTTTTAGTTTTCCTTTTATATCAAATAAATATTCATGTGTGTAAATTAGCCAATAAACCGATCCGACTTTAAACAGGTCTGTTCATCCTGTGGGGAGCAGGGAGACTGTTGTACCCGTGTGATGCCGTTACCGTGACGACGGGGCGGTTACCTTGGCGATGAGTTCCATGAGAGGCTGAGCTCCCAGCTCCTCGATCCTCTGCGTGTTGAGACAGGACAGATAGTAGGACTGAGTCTTCCTCTCGGCCTCGCTGCTGCCGTTGAACGTCCCGTTTTCTGAGGAGGACACAGAGACACACGCTGAGACCAGAACAGAGGACGGGGGGACGGCCGAGTCCCAGACCAGATCTAAGACCGGGACAGAGGACAAATGGAGCACAGTTGTCCCGCCCCCTTCCCCCCCGCCCCCTGTCCTACCCAGCAGGTGTTTGAGCAGCGCCTGGTTCTGCTCCCAGATGCTGTTGAAGGTGGACCACCGTGAGCGTCCGTCCGGCAGCGGGTTCTTCCTCATCCAGCCTCCGCAGGCGAACTGGTAGAAGTCGTGACACGGGTCGGCGCCGCGGTCCATCGCCTCCACCATCTGACTGGCCACCGTGACGCACGCCTCCGACAGGCACAGGCCCCGCCCACTGTCTGCAAGGCATCATGGGAGAGGAGAAAAAAAATCAGTTCAGACAAACTGAGGAGAGGAAAGAGGACGAGGAGGTGGAGAAAGTGAAAGGAAAAGGAAAGAAGAGGAGGAGACAGGGAAGGAAAGGAGGAGGGAAAACAAAGGAGTACAGAAAGTAAAGGAGGTGTCAGAGATGGAAAGGTCGGAGCAAATGAGGGAATAGAGGAGGACGAGAAGGAGAGGAGGAGACGGGGAGGACGAGAAGGAGAGGAGGAGACAGAGAGGAGGAGACGGAGAGGACGAGAAGAACAGGAGGAGACGGAGAGGACGAGAAGGACAGGAGGAAACGGGAGAGGACGAGAAGGACAGGAGGAAACGGAGAGGACGAGAAGGACGAGAGGAGACAGAGAGGACGAGAAGGACAGGAGGAGACAGGGAGGCTTAGAAAAGACGTATGGGTGGGGCTGTACAGAGAGAAAGGAAAGGAGGAGACAGGAAAAGGAGAAAAGGAGGAGACGGGGGAGAACATTAGGAAGGAAGAGGAGGAGGAGGAAGGATGGAAAGGAAACCAGACGAAGTTGAGGCAGGAGAGGAGAGAGGTGGTGAGGGAAGGAGAGAAGGAAAGGAAATGAAGTGGAGGAGGTGAGGAAAAGATGCAGACAGGAGGAAGAGGAGGAAGAGGAGTACTTGAGCTGAAGCCCAGGCCCAGGACCACAAGGCAGGCCAGCAGCGCCAGGAGGGCGACCAGCAGCAGGACGGAGAGCAGAACCTCCAGCTGAGTCCTCTGGCCCAGGATGTCGACGCCCCCTTTCCTGAAGCCCACCTGAGAGGAAGAGGCGTAGCTCGTCATCCACCTTCATCGTCTGCTGTCAATCAGACCACCACCAACCACTAAAGCAGCAGTCTGTCAACGTTGTGATGTTCAGGTTCTGAACCCCAAACTGAACAGATCCACTAACATGGAGGGGGCGGGGCTTATGGCCTGTACCGTAACCAGCCACCAGTGGGCGACCCAGATATTCAGGCTTCACTTCTGACAAGCTGTCATGTCGGCCATCTTTATTTACCAGAAGCGACCATCAGGGCTGAAACGAAGCCACAAACTGCAGTTCCTCAAACGTCCACGAGAGGCAGGTCAGTAAACATGTTTACAGCAGAAACAAACATGTTTACAAAATAAAAACATTTTTACAACAAAAAAATAAACATGCTTACAGAATAAATAAACACTTATTTACAATCATTGGTACATAAACACGTTCGACACACGTGTGCATGTTAGTTTTAGTCTGAACTGTCCTTCATTCTGTAGAACCCCCCCCACCCCCACCCCACCCAACATTTGTTGTGGGGAGGCCCCGACCGTTGCCATAGTAACCCATGGTCTGGAGCATCTTGGCGGCCCTCCAGACCCCCCCCCCCCCCCCCGCTGCTCCTCTCTTTGTTGGAGGTGGACCTCCACTGAGAGGCCCCTGTTGTGTTTTCACCTCCTGGGTCTCCAGGAGGAGGAAGGGGTCTTGGGATTTAACCCGGTCCCGGTCCAGGACTTCTCCTGGACCCGGTTTCAGAGACCTCCTGGAGACAGTGTCTGAGTGTGTGTTGCGTTCACTGACCTCCACTCTGTCGGGAGACGAGGCCTCAGCCGGAGCGTCCGACACCTCCTCCTCATCCAACGTAGCTCGCTTGTAGCTGGACATCTGAGGAGGAGACAGACATGCAGAGGACTTGGAGACACGCAGAGACAGAGACACTCTGAGGACCATCAGTCATCGAGAGAGGGCAGGAGGGCCCGGTGGAGATGAACCAATAGAAGGCAGAACCAGAACCAGAGGTGGAGAACATCTGTTACCAGAACCAGAACCAGAGGTGGAGAACAGAGTCCACATCGTTTTACTACAACACCATCCTGATGTACTGCGTGCATCAAGGACAACAGGTCAGCCTGTGTGGGGACGCCTGGTCCACTGAATAAAATGTCCTCTGTCAGGACATCAGGACGGTTGGTGTCTCCTGGTTCTGGTCTCTGAGGGACGATGTGTCTCTGCTACGGTGGAACATCAAGAACGCATGTTGAAAACACTCAGTCTTCTGCTGCTGATGTCCTCAGGAGACAAGAGAACCTGTCTGTGTCTTTCTGTCTGTGTATGTGTGTGTCTGTCTGTCTGTCTGTATTTCTCTCTCGCCACTCTGTTCTCTTTAATTGATGACGCACACAGAGGGGGAGAGAAGGGGGGTCGAGCAGGTTGCTAGGAGATAGGAGTGTGTGTTATATCTCTGTAAAGGGTGATGTCACTGTGTGTGTGTGTGTGTGTGTGTGTGTGTGTGTGTGTGTGTGTGTGTGTGTGTGTGTGTGTGTGTGTGTGTGTGTGTGTGTGTGTGTGTGTGTAATTAGATAATGTGTGTGAATCATCTCCTTTCAGCTCTAATGGAGTTCACTGCAGCTTATATAACATCATCCTGTCTGTCTGTCTGTCTGTCTCTGTCCCTTTTGTCCCCTCTCTGTCTCCATCCTCTGACCTCAGACATATTCAGGAGACAGTTTATGTTCATCTCTGCATGGATGCAGTTAGCATAGCTTAGCACAAAGACTGGAAGTGAAGGGAAACTGCTAGCCTACCTTAACTGAACAGGAAAAACCCACCAACTAACAACGTTAAAGGTCCAAAAGAGAAATGTTTGATACACACGAGCACGAGGACTCCTCTAGGAAGTACTGATGGTCTCATGAAGAGGATGGGATTGACCTTTGACCTTTAAACACTAACATCTTATCATGGCATCGTTGGTGGAAAACTAACAAAGCAAACTTTGTATTGGTGCTAAACAGAGTTCAGTAATTTAACGTTTCATGTTCTCGTCTTCAGCTGCTCATCAACAATGTTTACGTTGGACTGAACCATTCACAGTGTTCAGAAACATTCATCTGAATGACCGAAGCCTGCTTTTTGTACTGTAACTATGGCAACAGAGACAATCCCACCATTACTGTTTAGAGAAGAAAACATGTCGACACGATTATCACGAGAGCTCCTCCCCCATCTGAAGAGACGGTGACATCACGAATAGACACAAAGTAAACAAACGTGGCATCACGAATAGACATAAAGTAAACAAACGTGACATCACGAATAGACACAAAGTAAACAAACGTGACATCATGAACAGACATAAAGTAAACAAACGTGACATCACGAATAGACACAAAGTAAACAAACGTGACATCATGAACAGACACAAAGTAAACAAACGTGACATCACGAATAGACACAAAGTAAACAAACGTGACATCATGAACAGACACAAAGTAAACAAACGTGACATGAATAGACACAAAGTAAACAAACGTGACATCATGAACAGACACAAAGTAAACAAACGTGACATGAATAGACACAAAGTAAACAAACGTGACATCATGAACAGACACAAAGTAAACAAACGTGACATCACGAATAGACACAAAGTAAACAAACGTGACATCATGAACAGACACAAAGTAAACAAACGTGACATGAATAGACACAAAGTAAACAAACGTGACATCATGAACAGACACAAAGTAAACAAACGTGACATGAATAGACACAAAGTAAACAAACGTGACATCATGAACAGACACAAAGTAAACAAACGTGACATCATGAACAGACACAAAGTAAACAAACGTGACATCATGAACAGACACAAAGTAAACAAACGTGACATCATGAACAGACACAAAGTAAACAAACGTGACATCATGAACAGACACAAAGTAAACAAATGTGACATCATGAACAGACACAAAGTAAACAAACGTGACATGAATAGACACAAAGTGAACAAACATGACATCATGAACAGACACAAAGTAAACAAACGTGACATCACGAGTAGACACAAAGTAAACAAACGTGACATCACGAATAGACACAAAGTAAACAAACGTGACATCAGGAACAGACACAAAGTAAACAAACGTGACATCAGGAACAGACACAAAGTAAACAAATGTGACATCACGAATAGACACAAAGTAAACAAACGTGACATCACGAACAGACACAAAGTAAACAAACGTGACATTACGAACAGACACAAAGTAAACAAACGTGACATCACGAATAGACACAAAGTAAACAAACGTGACATCACGAACAGACACAAAGTAAACAAATGTGACATCACGAACAGACACAAAGTAAACAAACGTGACATCACAAACAGACACAAAGTAAACAAACGTGACATCACGAACAGACACAAAGTAAACAAACGTGACATTACGAACAGACACAAAGTAAACAAACGTGACATCACGAATAGACACAAAGTAAACAAACGTGACATCACGAACAGACACAAAGTAAACAAATGTGACATCACGAACAGACACAAAGTAAACAAACGTGACATCACGAACAGACACAAAGTAAACAAACGTGACATCACGAACAGACACAAAGTAAACAAACGTGACATCACGAACAGACACAAAGTAAACAAACGTGACATCATGAACAGACACAAAGTAAACCCCCCCCTCAGAGATCAGCCCACATTCAAACAGTGATTGTGAAGAATCAGTTCATCAGAGGAAGTGACCATTAGTGTCTGATGATGATGAAGATGATAATGAAGGTCAGATATGAACAGCAGCAGCAGGGATGGGAAGGGGAGGGGGAGGGGGGATTTCTTGGTTTGTTTTGTTGCTCGTATGGAAACTGGGCGTCTTAAGACAGGAAGTCACAGAACTGCAGACAGGAAACAGTAAACCCTGCCCAGTCCACGCACGCACGCGCGCGCGCGCACACACACACACACACACACACACACACACACACACACACACACACACACACACACACACACACACACACACACACACACACACACGCTGCCAGCTCTCTGTGTCTCTGATCTGCAGCTGGTTTGGTGACAGATTCACCGTTGGAGTCTCTTTACGATCAGAAAGCTCCGCCCACTCCGCTCAGCCTCAGATGATGTCATCACGGGGACCTGAATCTGTTTGAAGTCGTCAGCCGGACACATGGATGGTTTTCACTGATATTTACACACAGGAACACTTTCAGACCGAACTCACCGCTGAGTTAACGAAGAGAAGAAATCAAATTCAGATTCAGATCGGAGCGTTGTATCATGATAATATCAGGATCATTTATTAGAAGATTAAAAAATATATCGTGATGATGACGATACTCTGACAGTCCGGCAGCGTAACGACATGACGTACGTTACGCCTCGAACGACCTTCGTGTCTGAACCAATCAGAAGCCATCAGTGATGTCATCATTGCTTTGTGAACTTTATGAATCCTCCAGTTCAGATTCTGTCCGTCACCATCTTTACTAGTTCGGAGCGGTTTGGAGCAGGAAGTGGAGCGACTTCATCAGTGATTCGTTACCGAGATCAGATGAACAACAAACTGCAGTAATATTTCAGATTTGACTGAATATTTGAGGACAGACTGACGTTTACGCTGACATATAAAACCGCCTGCATGTTGCTTCAGTATTTTATTCTCACAGAAACTTCCTGAAATATCCTGATATGATTTCTTCTTGCAGCTCTGATTGGTTTTGCTGTGAAATGTGCCTTTAATGTGCTGAGAGGAGGAACGTGGGTGAGCAGCTCTCTGCAGCCAGAGGGCCTCTCCGCCCCCTCAGCTTGTCTCCTCAGGCGTGGATCAGCCTGCCGGGTTCAGGTTCTGTCAGACAACCCTGAACTCACCAAACCGGACGGTTCTCCGTCAGTTGACTTCCTCATAACTCTGTTTCCAGGAAGGATTTTACTGATTTCCTCCAAAGAGCTGTTTAAACTCATGAAATAATGATTTTTATTCATGAACCGTGTTCCCACCTGCAGACGTCTCACTGTGATGACATCAGACCAACACACAGCTGCTTCCACAATAATCAGCAACATACGAGGATTTAGATTAAAACCTTTAAAACCTCTCAACATTTCCTTCAGAGCAAACAAATGTTGAATTAAAATCAAAATACATTTATTTTTTATTTCTATCTGTTTGAAGTTTTATATAAAATAACTGAAATCATCTGTTTCCACATTACTGTCAGTTTAAAGGGTTGACCTGCTGCTGTGATGATTAAAGGAGAGTTCACCTCCTCGTCTGTCTCTCTGACCTCTGACCTGTAAACCTGATGTTGAAGAATCACTGATTAAACTCTTTAAAGCAGAAACCTGCAGCTCCTCCTCTTCTCTACATAAACACACCTGACTGCACGAATCCAGTTCTGCAACATAAAAACAGCTGACATCATCAATATGAGTGGCGCCTCCACACGCTCAACTTTAACACAAGTCAGAAGATTGGATTTCTTTTTAAACAATGACATGTTGGTGTGTTTCTCCTGTCGTTCACCTCCGCACAGGTGCTAAAAAGACAGTAAAAGCATGGTAAAAAGACGATTAAAAGAGTTATAAAAAGACAGTAAAAAGGTTAAAACAGTTTCAGTTAAAAAGGGCAAAAAAAGATGGTGAGAACATGGTGAAAAAACAATAAAAAAGATGTTAAAAAGAGGATAAAAAAAAACAATAGAACAAAAGCATATAGATGAAGCCTATGGTTAGGGCTGGCTCAGGTAGACCTGAACCAAACCTTAGTTATGCTGTTATAGGCCGAGGCTGCTGGAGGACCTCGTTACATGCTGAGCTTCTTTTCTTTCCTCCTCCTCTTTAACTGACTCATACCTCACCATCTTCTTCTCTCCCATAGTTTCTTCTTATTATCTGTTGTCTCCATTCAGTTCCTTCACTCGTGTAGTTTCTGTTCTTTCTTTTCCAGATGTCCCGTCATGGAGCTGCATGTCTCTGCTCTGTGATTGTCGTCTCCACCAACAGTTCTTCTCTTCTATATCTATGCTGTCCTTTTCTGTCTCTGCTCTCCTCTCACCCCAACCGGTCGAGGAAGATGGCCGCCCACCTCTGATCCTGGTTCTGTTAACAGATGCTCCGCCCACCTCTGATCCTGGTTCTGTTAACAGATGCTCCGCCCACCTCTGAGCCTGGTTCGGTTAACAGATGCTCCGCCCACCTCTGAGCCTGGTTCTGTTAACAGATGCTCCGCCCACCTCTGATCCTGGTTCTGTTAACAGAAGCTCCGCCCACCTCTGAGCCTGGTTCTGTTAACAGATGCTCCGCCCACCTCTGATCCTGGTTCTGTTAACAGATGCTCCGCCCACCTCTGAGCCTGGTTCTGTTAACAGAAGCTCCGCCCACCTCTGAGCCTAGTTCTGTTAACAGATGCTCCGCCCACCTCTGAGCCTGGTTCTGTTAACAGAAGCTCCGCCCACCTCTGAGCCTAGTTCTGTTAACAGATGCTCCGCCAACCTCTGATCCTGGTTCTGTCTGAGGTTTCTTCCTGTTAAAAGGAGTTTTTCTTCCCTCTGTTGGAGGTTTTTCTCCCTTAAAGAGGAGTTTTTCCCTCCTAGCTTATGTGGGAATTGTTGAATTGTTGAATTGTTGAATTGTTGAATTGATGAATTGTTGAATTGTTGAATTTCTCTGTATAATGTTGTAAAGTTCTGCTGTAAGGACTTTAATGCGTTAAGTGCCATGAAATAACCTGTGTTGTGATTTGGCGCTATATAAATAAAATCGAATTGAATTGAATTGAATTGAATAGAAGAAGGCAATAAAGGACGGTAAAATTCTGACATTCAGAGCTAGAGATTCAGGTTTGTTCATCCTTATTTGTCCTGTAAAGTAACGTTGGAGTCTAACCAAACTGTAAACTAATGTTGCAGTCTAACCAGATTGTAACGTTGCAGTCTAACCATGCTGTAATCTAACGTTGGAGTCTAACCAGGCTGTAATCTAATGGTGGAGTCTAACCAGGCTAACGTTGGAGTCTAACCAGACTGTAAACTAACGTTGGATTCTAAACAGGCTGTAAACTAACGCTGGAGTCTAACCAGCCTGTAAATTAACGTTGGAGTCTAACCAGGCTGTAAACTAACGTTGGATTCTAAACAGGCTGTAAACTAACGCTGGAGTCTAACCAGCCTGTAAATTAACGTTGTAGTCTAACCAGGCTGTAAACTAATGTTGGAGTCTAACCAGGCTAGCGTTGGAGTCTAACCAGACTGTAAACTAACGTTGGAGTCTAACCAGGCTGTAAACTAACGTTTGAGTCTAACCAGGCTAATGTTGGAGTCTAAACAGACTTTAAACTAACGTTGGAGTCTAACCAGGCTGTAAACTAATGTTGGAGTCTAACCAGGCTAACGTTGGAGTCTAACCAGACTGTAAACTAACGTTGGAGTCTAACCAGCCTGTAAACTAACATTGGAGTCTAACCAGGCTGCAAACTAACGTAGTCTAATCAGGCTTTAAACTAATGTTGGAGTCTAAACAGACTGTAAACAAACGTTGGAGTCTAGCCAGACTTTAAACTAACGTTGGAGTCTAACCAGCCTGTAAACTAACGTTGGAGTCTAACCAGACTTTAAACTAACGTTGGAGTCTAACCAGACTTTAAACTAACGTTGGAGTCTAACCAGCCTGTAAACTAACGTTGGAGTCTAACCAGACTTTAAACTAACGTTGGAGTCTAACCAGACTTTAAACTAACGTTGGAGTCTAACCAGCCTGTAAACTAACGTTCACGATGGCCTTCTCTATTGTTGGAACAAATGTGAATGTCCGTTTGTTTGCAGACAAAACTAATTTCTGTGTTCAACTGAAACATTATAAACCCCACACGTTCTCATCTTCATCATCTTCATCATGATCCTCCACATCATCATCTTCATCCTCATTATCACCATCATCCTCCTCCTCTTCCTCATCATCACCTTCATCCTCAGGCCTACTGTGTGACTGTTGTTTTGGTGTCTGTGATCGTTACCATAGAAACAGGAAGTATTGATCAGTTTGTGACCAGGTGTGTGTTTGTGGGACAAACTGCAGTTCTGCATGTTGGTGTCTTTAAGGGTCGACACCAGGGAGGAAGAAGAAGAAGAAGATGCTCCTATTGTCTCTGAAGTCTCTTCTTCTTCTGTGGTTCAAACACACCTGGAAACAAACTAAGTAACCTGATGTGATGTCACATTGACATCAGTTGAGTGATTGATTCAGTGACGTCAGCAGTGAGCTTTAGGGGCCACACACACTCACAGACACACACACACACACACACACACACAGACACACACTCTCTCTCACACACACACACACACACACACACACACACAGCTGTGTGTGCGGGTCAATCACAGTGATTAACAGGTGATCAGCATTACAGAACACACCGGGACAGAGCAGCGCGGGGGCAGCGACTGTCACGCGTCCGGGTGCGTGCATGTTGCAGGTGTGAGTGTGTGTGCGTGCGTGTGCGTGTGTACTCACAGTGTTCCGGAGGTCCTGCAGCGCTACGCTCATCCTGGAGCTCCGTCCCCGAAAACAGTGCGCTACCGACGGCCGCTCCGCCGGTCCATCCTGCCGGCTGTCCGTCTGTCTGTCGGCCTGTCTGTCGCTCGGATCCTCTTCCTCTCCGTTTGAGCAGCAGCAGCAGCAGCGGGAGGATCCGCAGCGTTTTTCTGTTTCCTCTGCTTCCCTCTCTCCCTCTGTCTCCTCAGACCCCGCCCAACATCCAACCAGCCTCTTCCTCTCACAAACAAACACACCCCGAGACACAGAGGGACTGACGTCACCCACACGGCCCTACGTCACCTCCTCCAGCTCCTCAGCTGTCTCTGTGTGGCTGTTCTGTGGGACTGTGATTGATGATCATCCACATTATATTTCTTCATACAACATGTCAGCATCATGATTTCAACACTTTATATTTATTCATAATTTACAGTCTTGTTTCAGAACTAAGATTTTGTTACTTTTCTACGACAGTGAACTCAACATATTGAACCAATATTGGATGGTGGTGATCTTCGGGCCCTCAGGCAGCACTGCATTAAAAACACACTATTCTGGAGTGGAAATCACTGCATGGGCTCAGGAACACTTGTGAAAACCATCGTCTGTGAACTCAGTGTTTGTTTGTTTTTAGTTTTGAACACACACTTGGGCACTGACCTGAGTTTCCTCAGCCGGGATTTGAACCGGCGTCGTCATGGTGACGGGCGGCGTCCTCAGCGACCAGAGAGAGAAGAATCCAACTGAACGTGAAACAATGAATAAAACAAAATAAAACAATGAAGAAATGATCATTTGAATAGTTATAGATTGATTTTCTTTCCATACACTGATAGATTATCGATTGTTTCATGAATTACTGTGATGACATCATCGAACTGAGAGAAATGTCAGTTAATGTCGCTGCTGGATTTTTTTTTTCACACTTTGATCACTTTGATTCTGAGTGATATTAAACTTCCTGTTTCTTTAATAACAACAAACATGTTCCAACTTTCCTGCTGTGGTTTCCTCTGCTGTGTCTTTGAGGGAATCGTTGTCCAACAGTTCCCCCTGCTGGCCGGAGACACACAGTACCAACCAACACCAACCAACCACAACTCACTGCAGTTTAAGTCTGCTGATGAAAGCAGCTGCTTCTTTCTACCTGGAGGCCAAAACCAACACGGTCAGAAGCTTCTGCTGGTTTCAAACAGATTCAGCCTTCAGATTTTTTGTGAGTCAGTTTGGACTAAATAGTAAACATTAACTGGGCTACACCTGTAGAGTCTCAAAGCACTTTTACACAGTTCAGTGTCTTGCTCAAGGACACTTCGGCATGTGGACAGGAGGAGCCGGAGATCAAACCACCAACCTTTCCATTAGTGCGCAACCCGCTATCCCGTCTGAGCCACAGCCTCCCAAAAGTGAGATAGCTTCAAGCTAACGTCACTGCAGCATCCAACTAATCAAAGTTAGCTGTTCAGCTTCAGTGAACTTTGTTACCTGGTTAGTTTGTTCCGTTTCCTCAGAAGCTCAACGATGACAAATCACAACGCAAAGCAACGTTTTGTTTTTGTATTTTTAGTTTTACATTTTGTTTGTTTGTTTTGAACACACACATCCAACACACACTCAACCACTGACCTGACTTTCCACGGCCGGGGGTTGAACCAGCGTCGCCATGGTGACGAGCAGTATCCTCCTTCTCTGGACCGTACTCGGCGCTGATCAGAGAGGATGAACAGCAGGAAGTCCTCTGAGGTCACGTGATCAGTCAGCAGGAAGTTTTAACCATTAAACTTTTGATATTTCAGTAATAAAACAATGAACACATAAAGTTTCAGATTAATTTTCCTCCTTAATATTCAGAATTTTTATTGGAATAAGGTTTTAAAACCCTTGCTCCATCAGGTCTGTAGCTCAGATGGCAAAGCAGCTTTTCTTTCACTCATGAGGTTGTGGGTTCGATCCCCAGGTCCTCCTGGAATCACACTGACCTCTGACCTGCTGATGGTAAACAGGAAACAGGCTGGAACTTCCTCTCAGTATCGTTGTGATGTAAACTTTTTATTGTTTTATTGGATGTGAACAAGTTTAAAGACTTTAAAGACGAAAACCACCGTTAATCATGATGACAGTGATGAAGAGCAGGACAGGTGAGGAAGACTCCACCTCCTCTTCCTCCTGCAGGTGTCTCCGACAATAAAACGTTCTCCGACAGCCAGATGGTGCAGAAACTCATCTTCGTCTCTATCACAATCGCAGCTGCTAAATGATGCTGAAGATCTCCTCTTCATCACCTCCTCTTTATCACCTCTCTCCTCTTCATCACCTTCTCTTCATCTCCTCCTCTTCATCAGAGAGGAAGGAAGGAGAGAAACTTATTGATTGATAGCTGAAACCTGACGATACTACGTCCCGTCCACCGATAGCTGTAACCTGACTGCACCACAGACCTGTCAATCAAACAGACACGCCCCCAAAACCAGGTCTTCTTGAATCTTCTTTTCTAATGAATGAGGGATTATTTTCAGATGGACCTCCAGAAAACTAAGAAGAAGGAGTGACTTTAGCTAACAACACCGAGATAACTGATGGACACATTTTATTCACTTTGGATTTGATGAGAGAAGTTGAATGGGAGTCTATGGAGCCGGAGGCTTTTTGGAGCCGACCTCTAGTGGCACTCGCTGGTATTGCAGCTGAAGACGCTTCTGGATCAGAACCATTTTACAGAAACTATTTGATTTTAAGTTATTTAGCTTTAAATAGAAGAATATACACACACACTCAGTGGAGGAAGTGTCTGCCATCATGTGACTCCTCCCACACGCTGTATCACCTACCTGCAGACTGTTTCTACCCATCATGCACTGGGCAGAATCTGACTCACCTCCAGACCTGCAGCTGGTCGATAACGTCGCCACGGCAACAAGCTTTTGTTCCTCCGTTTTATCAGCAGCTCTGTGATTAGTCCGGACCTGACCGTGACACTTTGACCTCTGACCTCTTTAACTGCCGCTGACATCACCCTGTTCTATGTGTGTGTGTGTGCGTGCGTGTGTGTGTGTGTGTGTGTGTGTGTGTGTGTGTGTGTGTGTGTGTGTGTGTGTGTGTGTGTGTGTGTGTGTGTGTGTGTGTGTGTGTGTGTGTGCGTGCGTGTGTGTGTGTGTGAGTGATGCTGAACTCTCCAGCTGGTTTATTTGTCTTTTTGTTTTCAATGAATCGTCTTTTTAAGGTGAAACACGGCATCAATCAGAAGCCATTCACACACACACACACACACACACACACACACACACACACACACACACACACACACACACACACACACACACACACACACACACACACACACACACACACACACAGACAGACAGACAGACAGACAGGCACGCACGCACACACACACCGCCTGTTGTTCCAGTGAAGCTTTCAGCTGTAATTAAAGCTCATTAAGGTTTATTGAGGCCGTTTAAACGCTGGCGACTGATTGGCTGACGGGTTGATTGGCGGCTGAGGCTCTTTGTGCGGCTGCAGCTGCCGCTTCCTGTCGATTAAAGAGACGCTCACTTCCTAACGAGGCGGAGAGGTGTGTGGCGTCATCGCTGCTTCCTGTCAGAGATTGAAGACACCTGCAGACGCATCGCAAGAGGATGAAGATGAAGATGATTCTGGGGTTAAAGGTCACAACTGATGGCGTGAAAGTTTCTCTTTAAAAACAAACAGCAGAACCAGTCAACAGGAAGTTCTGACTGTAAAGAGAAGAAATATTTCCAAATATTACGTACAAACTCTAATAATCAGAAGAGTTACACGTCCTGAAGTTACGAGTGAATTTGAACGCAACTGTACCTCCTGATATCGAGGTTACAACACAGGAAGTCGTGTTTATCGTTCAAGTGGTTAAAGTTGTAAAAAATAACGTGGAGGGAGTCTAGTTTAACATGTTAACAGGAAATACAAAGACACAGAGACAGTCCCTAGTGGTCCTCAGTGGTACTACAGATGGAGTCTATGGAGACTATGTTCTTCTAACATCCCGTCTGTCGTGTTTCAGAGGACAGTCTCCATTTGTGTCTCCGTTGTTTTTAATTCTCTGCCGTCAGAAACAGAGGATGATTGACAGCTGTCGGACGATGTGAACGTGATGCGAGCGCAGCATCAGCACTAACCAAACTGACCGTTACCGTTATTACAGAACAGGTTATGTGTGTGTGTGTGTGTGTGTGTGTGTGTGTGTGTGTGTGTGTGTGTGTGTGTGTGTGTGTGTGTGTGTGTGTGTGTGTGTGTGTGTGTGTGACCCAGCTGTCAATCATCTGCTGTCATTAAGCTCTAACTCCTGAAAGCTTTACTTAACAAAGAGCTAATGAGTGAAAGGAGCTGCTAATCTGACTGCAGCAGCTGCTACACACACACACACACACACACACACACACACACACACACACACACACACACACACACACACACACACACACACACACACACACACACACACACACACACACACACACACACTCACTTACACACACACACAGGCAGTGTCACTCATCATCATCATCATCACCATCATCATCATCACCATCACCATCATCACCATCACCATCATCATCATCATCACCATCACCATCACCATCTTCATCATCATCATCACCATCTTCATCATCACCATCATCATCATCATCATCATCATCATCACCATCATCATCACCATCATCTTCATCTTCATCTTCATCATCATCATCACCATCATCATCACCATCATCTTCATCTTCATCATCATTATCATCATCACCACCATCATCTTCACCTTCAACAAGCAGCTGCTCTTTCATCATTTATTTTAAATAGATACATATAAATCATATAAATATAAATATCAGTTGTTTTTCAGGTAGAAATGTGTAGATAAGTGATCAATAATCAGTGATCAGTAAAGTGAAATCATCTGATTTGTTACCGTGGAGACGTTCAGGAGCAAAGGATACAAGCACATCTTCGTCTCCTTGTTGTTGCCAAGGTGACGCCTGTGTTTATTAACCATCATTAACTGTGATTTTTATTGATGAGTTTAATCAGCTCCAATAAAGAGCTGCAGCTCCTCTTCCTCCTCCTCCTCCTCCTCCTTCTCCTCTTCATCATCACACAGGACAGAAATGTTTGTCTCAAACAGATTTTTATTCAAACTCACAATTAAAAATAGTTTCATCAAGTTTACATTCAGAAAGAATCAGCTCAGAAAAATCTAAACACTCATCAGTGTCTGTACAGGAGGAGGAGGAGGAGGAGCAGGAGGAGCAGGAGGAGGAGCAGGAGGAGGAGGAAGGTGACTCTCAGCAGGACGTGAAGGTCTTCCAGAAGAAGTTCTTGCAGCCGGCCTTCCTCTCTCGGGGGGCGAGCAGCGGTCCGGCGCCGGCGGCCCGCTCCAGGTCCATGTGGATGTCTTCGGGTTCTCCGTCGGGCAGCGGTAGGTTCTCCTCCTCCAGAGCCTCGTTCTCCATCTGCATGAGGTCGGAGAGGAGCAGCTCGGCCAGCGAAGAGTGGGACACGTCCTGGAAAACAGCCCGGAACCAGAGGTTGAACCGCAGCAACAGAGATGTTTACATTTCAGTCATTATTATTATTATTATATGAACATTATTTTGATACACCTGACGTGGAGAATGCTGTTGTTCTCTTTAATCTGCTTTCATGTTTTTATTATGATCATCTTTAATCTTGCATTTATAATAAATAAAGTATGTTAGCATTCAGACGACCAATCAGAAGAGAGATCTGAAACACATGAAGGTTGTTTCTCTTCTTCTTCATAACCTGATGATTTTATTTATCAAAGTTATTAAGAACAGATGGAGTTTTACTGCAGCGGGACACCTGAGGAGGCTCAAACAGGAAGTTCATAACAAGAAGAAAACCACATCCTGAAGACCAGCAGAAAGAGAAGAGGAGAAAATAGAGAGTTTATCAAATTAATAACAATAAGAATAATTATTATTATATTAATTATGACTGACTGAGGAACCCTGAAGCACCTGAGGAACCTTTAGAACCTGAGCAACCCTATAGAACCTGAGGAAACCTGTAGAACATGAGGAAACCTTTAGAACCTGAGCAACCCTATAGAACCTGAGGAAACCTTTAGAAGCTGAGGAACCCTGTAGAACCTGAGGAACCCTATAGAACCTGAGGAACCTTTAGAAGCTGAGGAACCCTGTAGAACCTGAGGAACCCTGTAGAACATAAGGAACCCCGTAGAACCTGAGGAACCCTATAGAACCTAAGGAACCTGAGGAATCCTGAGGAACCCTGTAGAACCCTATAGAACCTGAGGAACTGTGTAGAACCTGAGGAACCCTATAGAACCTGAGGAACCCTGTAGAATCTGAGGAAGGGTTAAAGTCAGGTTTAATGACCAGCTGACTGAAACGACCAATCACAGCAGCGCGCGTCCCTCCGGCTGATCCAGTCTAGCCTCTATTGTGGTTTAAAGGCACATCAGCGTCACCAACTGTTTAACATGAAATAACATGTTAAATATTAAAATTATTTTAATATAAAATGAAATACATAATAATAACTATAAATTGTGTATTTGATGTAAAATGTACTTTATGTTTTAAAGTGCCTCCTTCAGTTGAAGCCTTAAACTTAAATGTAAAATCTGTCTAGATTCAGATTCAGAATTCAGATTTTAAACTCTGACTTTAACGATTCCATTAGAATCTGATCTGAGTCTCTTTAGTAAACGTTTGTACAGTTTCATGAGATGCTTTTATTTTGAAAGTTTCCGCTCCCTGTAAAACATCTGAATCTTATTAACTCACTTCTGTTTCATTCTGTCGTCAACAGAAATCATCTCCACAATCCTGAGCGCCGAGTTGAAAACAGGAGAATTAGATTTTGTGATTTTTCTTCCTGCAGCAACGATAAAACAACTGAGAGTCAGAAACAGCGAGCAGCTTTGTGTTGGAACAAAACTAAAGACATGTTGTTTATAAATCTGTCAGATAGTTTATTAAAAGCATAAACACATTAAAACTCTTCATTCGGATTTATAACTGAACTGCTTTTCCATGAATTATTTTCCTGTGACATCACAAAGATGAAAACAGGTCAGAAAACAGAAAATATTCCACAAACTGCTGAAATTCTTTAATTTCAAGCAGAAATTAATTTTATTCAAACACAATTTGAACGGAGGAAATGATGTTCTGTTAAATCACAAAAACAAAACCTTTGAACTTCATTATCTTTTTTCTAAAGTGTTTCTGTGATTTATTCCATTAAAAAGCTAATAAATGTTTCAGCTTCATGTTTCCTTTTAAATATAAGTTTTACATCTTGTTTTGAATAAAATTCTCTGTTAATAATCTGATCGCTGCTTCATAATTAAAGATGCTTTTAATGACGCAAACAGGAATTATAATATATAACATAACATAACATAACATAATATAATATAATCTGCTCCGTGTTAAAGTAAGCAAAATAATCTGTCTCTGACTTCAGTTTAAGAACAAACAGCTGAAATAAAAATTACTGTTAATCATTTAAAGCTCAAAAACATCTTTAACTGGAATTTCTGACAGTTTATCTGAACTCTGATGCTTTTATTGTTTTTATTTTATTACAGTTGGATTTTCAGTTGTTATTCAGTTTTACTGTGTAAAAGCTGATAAACTTACTTTGATCATTTTGATAGTGCCTGGATTTTCATGTTAGTTTTAAGAAATTGTCATATTTATTTTTCTGACATTTCACCTGATCATAAAACATCTATTGATCAGAATTAATTTAAAAAAAATACTCTTTGGTGTTTGAAAATAAAACCAGATGATTTTTGTCTTTAAATCAAAACATCAGAAAATATAGTTTGTGTAATAATTATTATTATATAATATATTACTATCATTATTATACATGTTTCATATATTCAAATATAAATCTATAAACATATTCAACAGATTAATGAACCCGCCTCTCTGATGTCACGTATTTTCTGAGTTTAACTTTTAGTCCTGATGGCTTTTATTCCACAGAAATCTGTGGAATAAAAACTTTAGGATTTAAATTAAAGTTAAATTTACATAAAAAAAGACAAACATGTTGATGTTCTCCGGCTGTTTAGATGCTTTTAATTTGAAAGTTTTTACAAGTTTCCCTGCAGGAATGTCTCACGTCTGTCTGTCCCTCTTTCTCTGTCTGTGAGTCTGTGTGTGTGTGTGTGTGTGTGTGTGTGTGTGTGTGTGTGTGTGTGTGTGTGTGTGTGTGTGTGTGTGTGTGTGTGTGTGTGTGTGTGTGTGTGTGTCTGTGTGTGTGTGTGTGTGTGTGTGTGTGTGTGTGTGTGTGTGTGTGTGTGTGTGTGTGTGTGTGTGTGTGTCCGACCTGTTTGGAGCCAAGCAGCGGGGTCCGGTGCAGCAGCAGGCGGAGTTTGGAGTCTCTCTGTGCGGCGGAGGAGCAGCTGATGGAGGCGGTGAGGGAGAGGAGGAGCAGGAGGAGGCAACGGAGGCGTGAGGAGGACACCATCTTCATCACCTGTCTGTCTGTCTGTCTGTCTGTGAGTCTGTCTGTCTGCGGTTCGGCGGAGCTTCTGTCTCTGTCCCGTTGGGGCGGCTCTTATAAAGCCCCGCTGACGTCACTGATCACCGTGAGGGTGGCGGTGGTGGTGGTGGTGGGGGGCGGGGGGGTGACTGATGATGATGATGATGATGTTGATGATGATGATGTTTCCAGGGCCTTTAGTGAAATGATCCGTTTTTCAAACACTTTTTCTTTCCTTCCTGCTGCTCCGTTGACAGTTTGTTAGCAGGAGGCCCGCGGACCCACAACGGGACGGTTAGGAGGCGGTCTCAGCCAATCAGTGATCATCTGACAGGAGCTCAGTAATCCCTTCCGAACACAATTAAAAAAGATTTACAGAAAAATCAGAGGACAGAGAGGCTGGAACCAGAAACTCACCGCAGGAACGTCGGACCAGAGGACCAGGGGACCGGGGGACCGGGGGACCGGGGGACCAGGTCTCGGACCAGAGTACCAGGGGACCGGGGGATCGGGGGACCAGGGGACCGGGGGACCGGGGGACCAGGGGACCAGCGGACCAGGGGACCAGGTCTCGGACCAGAAGACCACGGGTCCAGGTCTCGGACCAAAGGACCAGGGGACCAGAGGACCAGGGGACCAGGGGACCAGGGGACCAGAGGACCAGAGGAACAGGGGACCAGGGGACCAGGGGACCAGGCGACCAGGGGACCAGAGGACCAGGGGACCAGGGGACCAGGGGACCAGAAGACCAGAGGTTAAAGTGTCTCCTGCTGTTCTTCTAATCATGGCTCTGAGAGCACACGACTCCCTGTCGATCCCTTCTTTAATATCTCTGCCGTAACAAACTCAATGTGTGCGGTGGCCAATCAGAGCTCTCCTCGTGATGACATTGTGCTCTGTGATTGGCTGGACATGTACAGGTGGTTAGTCCCTCCCTCCGACGTGTCGCAGCAGCAGATGAACTGTAATAAAAAGGGTTGATTGGTGTCCGTGAGAGGTTCTGGTTTCGGTTGAGATAATAAGACTTTCATCGTCATGGTTACGATAATAAAAGAGCGGTTATTGGTTTAAACAGGAAAGAAAAAGCAGCCTCCAAACTTTTACTGACCCGTCCATCGGCCCAAACCTCCTCAGCACGCTGAGTAGTGACTTCCTGCCTCGTAGTTACTGCAGCCACCAGAGGGCGCTGTGTCAGACTGATGCCGTCCCACACGGCCACCAGAGGGCGCTGAGTGATGAAACCTGATGGTAACAAACTGCTGGACAGACTGTGGGATGGAAGCGTCTCCGTGGTGACCCATCAGGTGTGTCAGGTGAATCACTTCAGTCTTTCTAAAAAAAAAACGCTTGGGAGACAGCACCCTCTGGTGGCTGTAATCATTAACAAGGTACAGATGAGCAAAGGTTCACTTCACAAAGAAAACATAAACTTCTAATCTGAATGAGTTTTTCTGAAAAAGGGGCGGAGCTGACGAGGTCAGGGAGTAAAACCTGTTAAAAACGTAAAAAAAGAAATGATAATAGACACACAAATCACCCATCGCCACACCTGGTAACCATGGCAGCGCCCCTGTATCATAGCAACCGCCGGGTTCCGTTTCTAGTTGCAGCGAACATCAGGACGGCAGAATAGGGGGAGGGGAAGGGGGAGGGGCATCAACTGTCAGGTAGCTAATAGCAGCCAACGGGACGCATTTCACACCCGTCCTGCTCTGTTACCGCGGAAACGGCACCACGACCGGTCCGATCGCCACAGCTGCTTGTTGCTGACAGCTGATTGGCTCAGCTTGTCGGTCCGAGTTAGAGAAGAAGAAAACCTCGTTCCTGCTTTCTTCTTCTGCTATTTTATTTCTGCAGAATCATAGAAACAACGTTTTGTTTTCCTGTTATTCAGTGAAATGAATTGAATCAGTCATCAAATCTCCATAAACCGACAGCACGATAGAATAACTTCATGCAAGTTTGAAGAGCGTTTTATTTAAGTATCTAAAGTCTCTCTTTCGTGTTCTTCTACTGGGCTGAAGATCTGATTATAAACAGACTTATTTCACATCAGTTAAAACTCTATAAACTCTGTATTTAAAATTTAAATGTCTTTTATGAAACTATGAGGACAAAAACCTGAAGTGATAAGACACCAGAATAAAAACTAAAAACGTTTTAGAGCTGAACCCGGTGATCTCGGTGATCTCGGTGACCTGGACCATCCTCGGCGCTGATTAGCGACTAGAGAGGATCCAACTGAACCAAACTGAAGAAGTTCAGGGTCACTTCCTCTGTCAGGACTCCTGCTGATTCAGAAGACATGGACCTCTAAACACACCTAGACCTTTAAAGAACAAAGACAAAATGGCGGCCTGTCAGAGTCTCCTGTGAGACGGCAGCATGATATCCATGTGGTGAAAACACAGTAAACTGTGCTGATGGGAACTGGGAACAGGTGCATGAGTGGGCGGGGCAGGTTAGGGCAGGTGGCTGTGGGAGTCTGAGGACACCTGGTGGACAGGTGGAGAATGACAGGATGGAGTTTGTTCTATTTTCGTCTTAATACAGACAGGACCTGTGAAACTTTAGACCTCAGAGACACTCTGTTTTGTTAGTCTTTCAACCAATCAGCAGCCAGCAGTGATGTCATCATCCATCAGTGATGTCATCGTTGGTTTGTGAATGTTATGAATCCTCCAGTTCAGATTCTGTCCGTCACCATCTTTGTTAGTTCGGAGCGGTTTGGAGCAGGAAGTGACCATATTTGGACGAGCTGGGGGAGGAGCCAGCGGTGGATCTGACCGATCTGATCGGAAACCTGACGATACTACGTCCCGCCCACCGATAGCTGTAACCTGACTGCACCACAGGCCTGTCAATCAAACAGACACGCCCCCAAAAACAGGTGTTCTTGAATCTTCTTTTCTAATGAATGAGGGATTATTTTCAGATGGACCTCCAGAAAACTAAGAAGAAGGAGTGACTTTAGCTAACAACACCGAGAGAACTGATGGACACATTTTATTCACTTTGGATTTGATGAGAGAAGTTGAATGGGAGTCTATGGAGCCGGAGGCTTTTTGGAGCCGACCTCTAGGTTAGGTAGGTAGTTACTTTATTAATCCCCAAGGGGAAATTTATTTCGCTACAGCAGCATACAGAAGCAATAAGATAATAATAGAATAATTGAAAAGCAAAAAAATAGCAGTAAAAAATATAAAATATAAAAATTAAATATAAAATGCACAGTATATACAGTATATACAGTACAGTATATATCTATATATATTATATACAAACAACCAAGAAACACAGTCAACAGTGTTATTGTACTGTGATGGATTTTGCCAGAGGTGAGTTATTGTAAAGTCTTATTGTAGTGGGCAGGAATGATCTCCTGTATCTGGAATGATCTCCTGTATCAGGAATGATCTCCTGTATCTGGAATGATCTCCTGTATCAGGAATGATCTCCTGTATCAGGAATGATCTCCTGTATCAGGAATGATCTCCTGTATCTGGAATGATCTCCTGTATCAGGAATGATCTCCTGTATCTGGAATGATCTCCTGTATCTGGAATGATCTCCTGTATCAGGAATGATCTCCTGTATCAGGAATGATCTCCTGTATCTGTTCTTGTGACAGCGGAGCTGGAGGAATCTTTTGGAGAACGTCCTCCGCTGTCCCTGCAGCAGGTGGAGAGGGTGGTCAGGATTATCCAATATGGATAATAGTTTGTTCAGCGTCCTCCTCTCCACCACCTTTTCCAGACTGTCTAGTTTGTAGCCGATGATGGAGCCGGCCTTCTTAACCAGCTTGTTGAGTTTGTTGGTGTCACCGGCTCCAATGCTGCTCCCCCACCAGACTACCAGCAGACCCCAGTTCAATGCACTGGCCACAACAGATGGTAGAACATCTCCAACATCTCGCTGCACACATTGAAGGATCGAAGTTTCCTCAAGAAAAAGAGTCGACTCATCACCTTCTTGTAGACAGCGTTGATGTTGGTCTTCCACTTCAGTCTGTTGTCATGGAGACACCAGGTACTTGTACTCCTCCATCATGTCCACCTCCTCTCCCAGAACTCTCAGCAGTTGTGGAGCCGTCGTCTTCCTCCTGAAGTCTAGTGGCACTTGCTGGTATTGCAGCTGAAGACACTTCTGGATCAGAACCATTTTACAGACCTGAAGCTACGAACTCTTTTAGAAACAGTCTTTGGTTCTCTATATTGTTTTCAGTGACTCCAGGAGACTTTCTGAGATCTTCATGGTCCAAACCTGATCAATAATCTGTTCAGAATGTCGATCAGCTGTGATCTGTCATCTTCAAACCTTCGGTCTGTTTCTCTTCACCGTTTTTATTCCCTGATTTAAACCTGTTCTTATTTTAAGATGAAATCTGTCTGACTCATCGTCCTTCAGTTTGTGTCTTTGTTCTCGGTCACTTCGTCCTCGCCTGTCTGCTTAATAAACATGTAAATATGTGTGAAAAGCTCCTTTAATAGGTTCAAAGGTCGAGTTGGCGGGGCGACGGCGGGAGGTTATGCGTCACACGATGCCTCGCTGAGGAGGCGACCAATAAAACGGTTCACCACGGCCCGACCAATCAGACGCACGGCTGGAGGTGAATGTGTCCACCAGGCCGGACTAATCAATGAGCAGGGACACAGCAGTCGATGTCCGTCAAACACACACTCACACTCACACACACACACACACACACACACACACACACACACACACACACACACACACACACACACACACACACACACACACACACACACACACACACACACACACACACACACACACACACACACACACACACACACACACACACACACACACACACACACACACACACACACACACACACACACACACACACACACACACACACACACACACACACACACACACACACACACACACACACACACACACACACACACACACACACACACACACACACACACACACACACACACACACACACACACACACACACACACACACACACACACACACACACACACACACACACACACACACACACACACACACACACACACACACACACACAATCCCCTCGTCTACATGATTAGCAGGTCAGCACACACCATGTGACCCCCCACTGACGCCCAGCGGGATTCTGGGAGAGAGAAAATGTCCTCCCGACAGGAAGTTAAAGACTCAGCCAGGGATCTGAGGGAGGGGAGATGAGGGGGGGGGGGGGGGAGGGGACACCATCAGCTCCCTGATTGGCTCCTCTGCGTTTGATGTAAATCAGGTGATGTTGATTCTCAGCAGTGTTTTATTAAATGGAGGAGTAGTAATGATGAGACACACACACACACACACACACACACACACACACACACACACACACACACACACACACACACACACACACACACACACACACACACACATGTTGAAGGAACGTCGGTGGTTCGAGTCCCGCCTTCCTCCTGCTGGGCCGAAGTGGAACTGCAGCAGCGTCAGAAACCCACAGGATGAACTGGTTCTGTTCTGTGGTTCTGAACCACATCAGGTCACATTTAATCTGATCATTGAGGATGGAGGAGGATGAAGGAGGATGGAGGAGGATGAAGGAGGATGGAGGAGGATGGAGAAGGATCAACTTCTGGACTTCAGTGACAAGTTCAGACCTTAAAATGAAAAAAACCATCCTGCAGAGAAATCCTGACAACAATAATGATAATGATAATAATAATAATAATTATTATTATTATCATAATAATATTAATAATAATAACGATAATTGTAATGATGATAATAATAATGAGAATGAGAATAATAATAATAATGAGAATAATAATTATAATGATAATAATAACGATAATTATAATGATGATAATGATAATGATAATAATAATGATAATAATAATAACAATGATAATGATGATAATGATAATGATAATGATAATAATAATAATAATAATGATAATAATGACATAATAATAACGATAATAATGATAATGATAATAATAATAACAATGATAATAATAATAATGATAATAATATGAATTGATAATGATAATAACAATGGTAACGATAATAATAATAACAATAATGACAATGATAATAATAATCACAATGATAATGATAATAATAATAATAATAATAACAATGATAATGATAATAATAATAACGATAATAATTATAATAATTTATAATGAAAATAATCATGATAATGATGACAATAATGATAATAATGATAATAACAACAATAATGATCATGATAATAATGATAATAATGATAATAATGATAATAATTGATAATGATAATAATAATGATCATGATCATGATAATAATAATAACGATAATAATAACAATAATGATAATAATAACTGATAATGATAATAATAACGATAATAATAATAACAACGATAATAATAATGATAATGATAACAATAATAACGATAATTATAATAAAAATGACCATGATAATGATAATAATAATAATAACAATAATGATAATGAAAATAAAAATGATAATAATAATAATAATAATAATGATAATGATAAAATAATCATAAAGATAACAATAATAATGATTATAATAATAATAACAATAATAATAATAAAAAATAATAATGATAATAATAATAGTAATGATAATGATAATAGACGGTGCCTTGCTCAATGGAACCTGAGCAGGAGTCAGACCATAATCATCACCAAGACAGGGGACTCATGCATCGCCATGGAAACACAGAGACTGTAACCAACCAACCAGCTGACAGACTGAGATAACACACACACACACACACACACACACACACACACACACACACACACACACACACACACACACACACACACACACACACACACACACACACACACACACACACACACACACACACACACACACACACACACACACACACACACACACACACACACACACACACACACACACACACACACACACACACACACACACACTCTGCTCCACCTGATAACAGTTTAATCTGTTTCCAATTATTTTCCAATTTCTTCGAGCTGCAGCAGTTTATGTTCAACTTTTATTTATTTCAATTTAATTCTGCTCCATCTGTGTTTTACTTTTTATTTTAATGTTTACACAAAATAAATATCGAGTAAAATAATAATCCATCCTACCGGCCGGAAATTAGTTGAATCTGTTCACAGAACATCCTGAGACTGAATTATGAATCTTGGTCTCAGAACTAATCACAGATGATAAAGTTGTTCTGAGTTTTATTTTGAAAAGCCCTCATTGTTCTGTGTGTGAATCGTTTGATCCAACAGAACCAGAACCAGAACCAGAATTTGTCAGAATTCCTCCTCCCCCCCCCCCCCGCCACACACAGACACTTCCCTCCTCCCCTCTTCCACACACACACCCTCCTTCTGCTTGAGAGACTCCATCAATTATCCAGAAACAACAACCCTGTGAGGACCACGAACGCCTCATGTGGGAGGCAGATGTTTTGTGTTCTCAGTGTTCAGGCAGGGACCAATCCGGGGGTTTGGATTGCATTCGTGGGTGGGGCTTCAGCTTGTTTGCATGAGGTCTCAGTCATGTTGTGCTTTTAGTTTCAGTTAAATATTTGAGCCTCAGTGGTTTAACGAGCTCCATCAACGTTGACTCTCCATTAAAGCTTCATTAGAGTCGAGTGTTCAAACACAGAAATCTGCTAATGCTTCCACAAACACGCATCACTCCCAGAGCTCCGCCCACTGCTCCCAGAGCTACCACCCACTGCCTCACCCACCGCCCCTCCCACTGCCCACAGAGCCCCTCCCACTGCTCCTCCCACTGCTCCCAGAGCTCCTCCCATTGCCCCTCCCAGTCTCTCGGTTGCAGCGTTCAGAGAGGGAAGGAGAACAGGCTCTGCACAGCATCAACATCACTTCCTGTTTGACCTGTTTAAAATGAGTGATCAATAATCTGATTGGACAGATGAGACGGAGCCGCAGAATCGATTGATTTCTCTCTTTAATTGATAATTACATGAATTATTCAGGTGCTGCAGCCAGCCAGCTGCTGATTGGTCCGTCCAGTCGCTCAGGTGAAGGCCAGGTGATCCGGGATTGGTCAGTTAGACCAAGAAGGGCTCGGCCTCAGCTGGGAACAAAGAACATGGACAGGTGAGACAGAGCATGCAGGTCACTTGGTGGGAAATATGGGCAGGACTTAGTCAGGTGGTCAGGTACCTGGGCGGAGCTCTAACAGGAAGTGAAGCCCTTCCAGTAGAAGTTCTTGCAACCAGCTTTGCGCTCACGGGGGGTCAGGTTGTTGGGGGGGTCAACGGACCGCTCCAGGTTCATCCTCCCTCCTGTTGCCGTGGAAACCACCTCTGCCTCCCGCTGGGCCGCCGCCTCAGGCAGAGACATCTGAGCCAGCAGGTCTTCCACCGCACGTTTACTCCACTCCTGAGAACAGAGACAGAACATCTTAGATCCGGATCAGAACCAGATCAAAACTGGTTTAGAACCTTTTTAGAACCACATCAGCACCAGTTTAAGACTCTTTAGAACAGTCATCTATTGTTATTCACTTCTCTCAGTTTCTTTAACTTCGAGCTTTCGATCGTATAAATGATCTTCATGGTAAAGTTAAAGTCTGGTGTCCCTCAGGGTTTGATGGTGGGTCGTCTAAAGCTGTCAACAGTTTGTGTGACAGTTTTAACAGTGTTCTGCCGGTCGGGTTCTGAAGATCTCCTCACTGAGTCTTTCCTCTGGTAGAGCTCAAACTTCATGATAGAAATACTCCTGAAAAAAATACATGCTTGTGTTGTTTGTCCAGGTTAGTTTTAGTGTGTAACGTCTTCATTCAGGTGCTGTAAGGAGCTGATTGCTGCCCCCTGGAGGCCGTAGGCTGCAGAACACCACGCTGCCGCCGTGAAGCTGCTTCACTAAACACAGATGTTCATTTAGGTGTTTTAGCATTCAAAGAGGAATAAAATAACTTGAATGTTCGTCAGCATGAGCACAGACACGAAGATGAGTTTATTCATTAAAGGAACAGTGGGACATTTAGTGAAATCCTCTTTTTGTTTTACAGGCGATGATTGACAGCTACAGTCAGCAGCTGGTTAGCTTAGCATAAAGACAGGAAACAAGAACCTGTAACGACTAGTTGCCAGGCAACCAGCGCAGGAATGCCTGATGTTACTAGTTATGGCTGAGAAATATGACTTTAATAAAAGACCTTTAAAGTCCTCGCTAACCTGAAACAGGAGCAGCGCTGCAGGTGTGAAGGTGTTTTAGGGCGGAGCCTCACCTGCGACAGGAGTCCGGCGCTGCGAGCTCGTTGCAGCAGCCGGTGGTGCCGCAGCTCCAGGTCCTGGTCCTGGTCCCGGTCCGGCAGCTGGTCCTGGTCTCTGTCAGGTTGAGACAAAACTCCCGGACTGCACAGCATCAACGCAACAAGAACCAAAATGGCGGGACAGTGTGCAGACTGCATGACTTCAGAAAAATGAGAAGGAGAAGAAGAAAATATGAACCTGAAGAAGAAAAATGAAATGACAGAAACGAGAAGAGAAGAGAAGGAGGTCCTACTGCTCTGGTATATTCTGCTGGTTCTGGTCCTGCTGCTGGTTCTGGTCCCGGGCTGATCTCTGGTCCCGGTCCTCTGGGCGATGCACTTTTGAGGGCCGATGCTCCTCCTCCTGATGGTCACATGATGCCGCGCGGTTGATTGACAGCTGGTGGGCTGCAAGGTGATGAAGGAACTCTGACAGTCAACTTAAACAAAAATCCATTAGTCCTTATTGACTTTAAATGGAGTCGGAACCATAAAACAATAAAACTATCAGCACCTGCAGCGCTCGTCAGCAAACACAACGGCAGCATGTCGGCTGGAGAGCAGCGGGATTAACGGAGCGTTCAGAGGATTAGCAGACTTCATTAGCACTCACTGATATCTCCATTAAACAAAGAGGCAGCAGCGAGTCGCCCACTCAGCGTTTAGTCAGAACAAACACCGCCGCTTCACTTTGAGACCATCGAGAAACACTTCATGCTGCTTTCAAATGTTTTGCTGCAGAGTGACGGACTGGAAACATGACGGCGTCCAGAAAACTCTATTCAACTTCTCCAACCGAAACCTGGAGACAAACGTCCTCAGCACCAAACACACTTCAAACTTTAAGATTCATCTACAAACCGGTTTCTAGAAAAGTTGGAACGTTGAGTAAACGCTAAATAAAACACGATGCTCCAGATGTTTTCAATGATTGACAGGTCTGGACTGCAAGAGGCCAGTTTAGTGCTGATAACAAGCTGGATGGTCCCTCTCCTCTTTAACCTGGAGGATGCAGTGTCCATGATTTCCAAACAGAATCTCAGATTGTGATCCATCAGACCTCAGGACAGTTGTCCACTTCACCTCAGTCCATCTTCAATGATCTCGGTCCAGAGAAGGCGGCGGTGTTTCTGGATCATGTTTCTATCTGGTTTCTTCTTTGGAGAGTTTTAACATCATTTGTGGACGCAGCGATGAACTGTGTTCACAGACGATGGTTTTCACAAGTGTTCCTGAGCCCATGCAGTGATTTCCACTCCAGAATAGTGTGTTTTTAATGCAGTGCTGCCTGAGGGCCCGAAGATCACCACCATCCAATATTGGTTTCCAGCCTTGTCCCTTGTGTTCAGAGATTTCTCCAGATTCTCTGAATCTTTTAATGATATTATGAACATACAGTAGATGCTCCGTGTGCATCACTGGGCTGCATTCAACACTCTCAGCCATGGTGTCCATTTGACCTTCCAGCTGTTACATTTATCACCATGAGGAGTTTAAATAGATTTGTGTTTGTTTGTGTTTGATGGATTATAATTTGCAGCTTCAGCACTTCTTACTATGAAAATAAAACTCTTTTTTTCCATCTATACAGTGGGTATGGAAAGTATTCAGACCCCTTTAAATTTTTCACTCTTTGTTTCATTGCAGCCATTTGCTAAAATCAAAAAAGTTCATTGTATTTCTCATTAATGTACACTCAGCACCCCATGTTGACAGAAAAAAACAGAAATGTAGAAATTTGTGCAAATTTATTAAAAAAGAAAAACTGAAATATCACATGGTCATAAGTATTCAGACCCTTTGCTGTGACACTCATATTTAACTCACATGCTGTCCATTTCTTCTGATCCTCCTTGAGATGGTTCTACTCCTTCATTGGAGTCCAGCTGTGTTTAATTAAACTGATTGGACTTGATTAGGAAAGGCACACACCTGTCTATATAAGACCTTACAGCTCACAGTGCATGTCAGAGCAAATGAGAATCATGAGGTCGAAGGAACTGTCCAAGGAGCTCAGAGACAGAGTTGTGGCAAGGCACAGATCTGGCCAAGGTTACAAAATCATTTCTGCAGCACTCAAGGTTCCTAAGAGCACAGTGGCCTCCATAATCCTTAAATGGAAGAAGTTTGGGACGACCAGAACTCTTCCAAGATTGAACTTTTTGGCGTTAATTCTAAGCGGTATGTGTGGAGAAAACCAGGCACTGCTCATCACCTGCCCAATACAATCCCAACAGTGAAACATGGTGGTGGCAGCATCATGCTATGGGGGTGTTTTTCAGCTGCAGGGACAGGACGACTGGTTGCAATTGAAGGAAAGATGAATGCAAGAAAACCTCTTCCAGAGTGCTCTGGACCTCAGACTGGGCCGAAGGTTCACCTTCCAACAAGACAACGACCCTAAGCACACAGCTAAAATAACAAAGGAGTGGCTTCGGAACAACTCTGTGACCATTCTTGACTGGCCCAGCCAGAGCCCTGACCTAAACCCAATGGAGCATCTCTGGAGAGACCTGAAAATGGCTGTCCACCAACATTCACCATCCAACCTGACGGAACTGGAGAGGATCTGCAAGGACGAATGGCAGAAGATCCCCAAATCCAGGTGTGAAAAGCTTGTTGCATCATTCCCAAGAAGACTCATGGCTGTACGAGCTCAAAAGGGTGCTTCTACTCAATACTGAGCAAAGGGTCTGAATACTTATGACCATGTGATATTTCAGGTTTTCTTTTTTAATAAATTTGCACAAATTTCTACATTTGTTTTTTTCTGTCAAGATGGGGTGCTGAGTGTACATTAATGAGAAATAAAATGAACTTTTATGATTTTAGCAAATGGCTGCAATGAAACAAAGAGTGAAACATTTAAAGGGGTCTGAATACTTTCCGTACCCACTGTATGTGTTCATTAAAAGTTGTTCTCGTATCTCAGTATATTTTGATGGTAATAATCAGTTATAGGTGCATCATGGGAAGATTTTCATCACGATTCACAGATCTACCGAGTTTCTTGTGTGACGTTCCTCCTGTCCGTGTGTCTCTTCTTCTTTTTCCGGAGCTTTCAGTCATGTGTTAGACAGACGATGATGATCGAATAAATTAAACTGAGATTTGAGGCTGCAGGAACATTTTCATCTTTACTGCCTTCATCTTCATCATCTTGTTCTCTGGATGCTAATAAACGTCACATTAGTGACAGCTGGTTGCCGTGGTGACACATTAACAGCAAGCAGCCATTGCTAAAGAGCCGCTGGCATGGCCACACACACACACACACACACACACACACACACACACACACACACACACACACACACACACACACACACACACACACACACACACACACACACACACACACACACACACACACACACACACACGCGTGTACAGGAGCATGATGAGATGGCAATGACATCACAGCTCATCCCTGTCATGCGTAAAGTTTTTGTTTCCACACTGAGTCACAAACATGAAGATCGACAAGAGTTGTGACTCAGTTTGTGTTCACATCACCAGCTCAGAACCAGCGTAGAACATCGACATGAAACACGTCACGGCCTGTTGTCTTCATCACGTTCTCCCTCTGAGGACCTTTAACAATCTGTGTTCATCACAACAACAAACAACAGCAAAGGGACACAAAACAACAACAAACAACAACAAAGGGACACAAAACAACAGCAAACAACAACAGAGACACAAATCAACAACAAACAATAGCAAAAACACACAAAACAACTATAAACAACAACAGAGACACGAAAGAACAGCAAACAACAACAAAGACACACAATCAAACAAACAATAGCAAAGACACACAAAACAACAATAGAGACACGAAACGACAACAAACAACAAAGAAACACAAAACAACAGCAAAGGGACACAAAATAAAAACAAAAACAACAAAGAGACACAAAACAACAAACAATAGCAAAGACACACAAAACAACAATAAACAACAACAGAGACACAAAATAACAACAAACAACAACAAAGAAACACAAAACAACAGCAAAGGGACACAAAACAACAACAAACAACAACAAAGAGACACAAAACAACAGCAAAGTGACAAAACAACAACAAACAACAACAAAGAGACACAAAACAACAACAAAGGGTTTTGAAGTCCTGCCCTGATTAGCGTCTACTAAAAAAAGAATTTATCGTATGTTTACTGATTAAATGGAAGATTTGCAATAATTAATATTTTCTATCTAAAACAATTTTAGAAATAACACTTCACGGCGGCGTCTGATTGTTTTTTTTTTTTTTTTTTTTTATGAGACACCACAGATCAGACTTCTGTAAAACAACATGTTTTATTAAACTCACCCAGAATCTTATTCACAAAACAAAACCTAATAAATCAGGAACTCTAACAGAGAGAGTCTGTACAGCACAGAGCAGGAGGCTCCGACGGTGTATCATTGTACAGATACATCTGAAGAAATGTTCCTGCAGGTATCAGGACTACACATCCCAGAGTGCAATGCTGTGAGACTCATCCAATCAGAGCGCTGCCATCTGTGCTTTGCAGAAAATCCAAATGGATTTTGTTTCCTCATTCACTTTCAGCTCCACCTGGTGGCTGTCAGAGGAACTGCACCTTCTTCTTCTGTGGTGCCTGAGCTCCGCCCTCCTGTAGCAGAAGGAGGTAGTGCAGCTCCGGTTGTACTTGTGGTATTGGTAGCAGTGAGTACAACAGTTGCAGTAGTTAGAGGTTTGTAAGTACTGGAAGAAGTAGTTGCAGTGCAGTCTCAGTAGATGTACTGAAATGTAGACCTCTACAGTGGGGAGTAGCAGAATTAATAGAAGTAGTAGTAGCAGTAGTAAAAATAGTATTTATCTTCAAGATAGTAGTATTAGCAGTAGCTTTCTTGCAGTAGAAGTAGTAGTAGTAGTATTTCTGATTTTATCAGCAGTACTAACAGTACCACATTCATCATGGCAGCAGGTATATTTCTTCGTAGTATTGAAGTAAAGTTACTATCAGCAGAGTATTTCCATTTCTTCTCCTCTACATCTCAAAGTAAAGTATTTGTACTTTTTGTTGCAGCACATTTACAGTATAACAAAGATCTGACCACTCACTACCTTTCAAATTAAAACACCCTTATCTTACACTGTCTGAAGTTTGTTACTTCTACGTTTCTTAGTGCTGAGACTTTTATAGAAAAGTGTTTTTGACATCGAGGTACCACTAGTGTCGTTAAAATACTTTGTCCATCAGGTGTAGTAGCAGCAGTACTAACAGCAGTTATAGTGGTCGTAGTAGCAGTGAAAAAACACAGGTACTTTGAAGTATAACGCTTTTATAATCCTGCAGTAATTTACATGTCAGTAGTTTTACTCTGAAAGGGTCACATCTTCAGAACGGTGCTTTTATTTCGGAAATCGAAGGAGACTTTACAGTAAGTTGTTACTTTGACTTTTCTGAGTTTAAGAAGAGTAAAAGTAAGTTTTTGTTCACTTTTAAATAAGCTGAGTAGCAGCAGCTGTACAGAAGTAGTAGTAGTAGTAGTAGTTATAGTATTTGCAGTAGTAACAGGAGTAGTATTTGCAGTAGTACCAGTACAGTAGTACTATGTGTGTGCTCACACCGGCAGCAGCTGAACACTGAGGCGTGCTGACATAATTAAATGAAGGATGGAGACTTGTTTGAGGAGCTGCACTGCCCCCTACAGTCCGACAGCTGTAACTACACAAACCGTGAAGGCTCAGTTGAACTGTGTGCACAGATTTAAACCATCAACACGTGATTCAGCTTCTACTTGATGAATTAAAGTTGTGTATCGTTGAGGTCAGCGGTAGGGGGGGATGTCCTCCGGCCGTGCTTCATCCTCTTCCTCATTCTGCTGCTGACTGACAGTTTAGAAACAAGAAGACTGTGGACACAGAGAAGGTAACTACAACTCCCAAGGTGCATTTCACTCAACAGCCAATCACAGAGCTACAAAGGGAAATTTCCAATTCAGCCATTTAAATCGACACATTCGGACTTCTTCTGGAGTCCAGTAGCAAGCCGAGGCTCATGGGTAATGTAGTATTGTGTTGTGAGGGTGTGTTGTTGTCTCAGGTTTGTGCCGGTGTGAGAACACGAGTAGCAGTGTTAGCGGTTAGCGGTCGTATTTACAGCAGCGGGTTCCTGTTTACACCTTTTACACCTGCTTCATGCACACTCGGCAGCGGCTGATCAGATTTCCGGGAAAGTTTCCTGTGTCGGTCCGAGGCCTCGGTTTACTGCAGGACACACACACACACACACACACACACACACACACACACACACACACACACACACACACACACACACACACACACACACGTCATCAGACACATCTGTTTACAACATCCATGAAGTTACAGGTGAGTCGTACCTGAACATGTCGTCGTGGTTACAGGTGAGTCGTACCTGAACATGTCGTCGTGGTTACAGGTGAGTCGTACCTGAACATGTCGTTGGGGTTGAGCGCCGCCAGCCAGTAGCTGTAGGAGTCGGTGTAGAAGTTGCAGGTTCCTCTGCCGTGACACTCGATGAAGGGAATCTTCCGAAAGGTTTCCAGACAGGATCCAGGTGAGGCCAGAGGCTGACCCGACCCCTCCGCCCCCACTCCCGTTTCCTGAGGACCAACGGTATGCACAACCAGGGTCAAAGGTCAAAGCATCAAAGTTAACTAAGATTGGCTGCCAGGGGTGTCAAAATGTTTGATCATAACAAACTTTGACATGAAGTTGTTTCGACAACTTTCTGGATCATTAAGTCAGCTTTTATTTTGAAGGGAGCGGTTTGTGCGGAAAACACTTGGTGTTAAGTACATCTGGAATGAGTCTGACCCAACTTTATGAACTCACCATCACGAAGGAGTAACCGAACCAGAGCGAGTCCCACCCGGAGGGGCAGGATGGCACCGAGCTGGTCTGACTGTGGACGGCGATCACGTTGGCTCTGGCCTCACAGACCGAACACCTGCAGCACGCACACACGCACACACACACACACACACACACACACACACACACACACACATGTGTTAGGTGTGTGTGTGTGTGTGTGTGTGTGTGTGTGTGTGTGTGTGTGTGTGTGTGTGTGTGTGTGTGTGTGTGTGTGTGTGTGTGTGTGTGTGTGTGTGTGTGTGTGTTTTAGGTGTGTGTGTGTGTGTGTGTTACCGGCTGATGTGGTTCTTTAGAGACTCCTCGGAGATGAAGGGTAGGCTGCCTGAAAGGGGTTCGTTGGTGGACAACCAATAGGAGTAGTCGTTGCGGGAGGCGTAGCGGCAGGTGTTGTCGGTGTTACAGAACAGGAAAGGCATCGTGCTGAAACGAGGTAAACAGCTGCCTAACGTACCTGTGGAGAGATGGAGATGTAGAGCAGGGTGTCATCGGCGTAGCGACCGAAGCTGATTAAAACAGTCAGAAGTCTGAGACGGCAGTAAAATGAAAACACTGAATTTTAAGTAAAGAAAAGTAAAGAAATCTGATCATCTGAAAGAATCTGCAGAATTTTACTGGAGTTTAGGGTTTTTATTCCGTTTCATTCTTTCTGCATTTACAACCTCATTTCCAAAAGAGTAGTGACACTGAGTATAATGTAAATTAAAAACAGAATGTGAAGACTTGTAAATCATGTAAACTCACATTTGGTATAAAATAGACCAAAGACAACATATCAAGTGTTGAAACTGTGAAGTTTTATTGTTTTATCTGCTCATTTTGAATCAGCAGCACGTCTCTATGAAGTTGTTCCAAGATCATGTTCACCGCTGAGCTGCATCAACTCTTCTTTTAACAACACTCTGGAAACCTTTGGGAACTGAGGAGACCAGTTTCTGGAGTTTTGAAAGTGAAACTTTGAACTATGCACTGATAACAAACTGGGTGGTCCCTCTCCTCTTTAACCTGGAGGATGCAGCGTCCATGATTTCCAAACAGAATCTCAGATTGTGATCCATCAGACCTCAGGACAGTTGTCCACTTCACCTCAGTCCATCTTCAATGATCTCGGTCCAGAGAAGGCGGCGGTGTTTCTGGATCATGTTTCTATCTGGTTTCTTCTTTGGAGAGTTTTAACATCATTTGTGGACGCAGCGATGAACTGTGTTCACAGACGATGGTTTTCACAAGTGTTCCTGAGCCCATGCAGTGATTTCCACTCCAGAATAGTGTGTTTTTAATGCAGTGCTGCATTATGGCCAAATATCCAGTCTTTTGTTGACCGTGTCACAACTTTTTTGAAACGTGTTTACAACATGAAATTCAAATTGAGCAGATATTTTACATAAAACAATAACATTTCTCAGTTTCAACCTTTTGACATGTTGTCTTCGATCTATTTTCAATTAAATGAGTTTACATGATTTACATTCTGTTGTTATTGTTATTTTTCACAGCCTTGTTGTTGAACAGTCAGTGACCAGTGATCAGGTGTTACCCAGGTCCTGCCCGTGAGCTCGGTTGTTTCCGTTGATGAACAGCAGCGAGTAGCCGCTGTAGATGAGCGTGGATCCTGCAGGGCATTGTGGGACGAAGAGTTCCTGACTGTGTTTGGTGAACAGGAAGCCATTCTTCTCAGGTGGGTTCCCAGGACCGCCCTGTTGGCCAGGACCACCTTTAGCACCGACTGGACCACTTAAACCTGCAACACCTGAAAACAGGTACAGTACATTTGGTGTCCTCTAAAATTCTCATACTTTCAGACTTCCCATGAAATTCAGACATTTGGATTCAGAGTCCAGACGAGACTGGAGATCTCCTCTCTGAACAGCATCTGGAACATTCAGTGTTTCTGCTGACAGATCAGATTACTCACCTTTCCGTCCGGGGAACCCTCGGTCACCTCGATCCCCTTTCAGCCCAGGATGACCACATTGTCCTCTTTTACCACCGTTGCCACTGTTGCCCTTCAAACCTGCAGCCACAAATCACAGCGCCGCTTTAGAACCACATTTCCATTCTTTGTAAAACAGAATCTGTAATAATGATGTAACAACCACAGAGGTTTTTTTTTTTTCTGCCCAACAGTTTTCTACATTCTAGCTTTAGTTTCTAAGAAATCACACTTTAGGCCTCAAGTGTCGTTTCCATGGAGAAGAAATGAAGCGGTTGAATAAAAAAAAAGGTGTTTTTTTTCAGCGTTTGTTGAGCCGATTAAACGCTGCAGACGCAGTTTGGAAATCAGCGGTTGGATGTTCACTTCTGTCCTAAAGATTTTATGAACACAAGCTTTGACACTGAAAATGGACGATCCAGAGACAACTCCTTCATTTTCCCAACTATGTTCCAGACTCACCAGGAGCTCCAGGTATCCCTTGGGCCCCCGGGAGTCCTCCTTCTCCTGGGGGCCCCTGATCTCCAGCCGGACCTTGGTCTCCGGGCTGCAGCACCACCTCTCTGGTTACGTCCTGACCCCTCGGTCCTACAGGAGGCACTGTTCAGCACCACATACTACAGTACCCAGGTGTGCTGCTGTGTGATGTTACCGTGTTACCTCTTCTACCAGGGGGTCCCGGAGGTCCCTGTGAGCCGTAGAAACCTGGCGGTCCGGCTTCCCCCTTCAGACCTGAACACAAAAAGGCTGTTAGAAAGCTTTCCCTTTAACTGGAGTCTTGTTTGTCGTAGGATCGAATGTGAGCTCGTTCTTCATGTTGGACCGATGACTTTCTCCGACACAACTTCATGATTATTGAGATTCTCGTGATCCGTGTTTTCACGTTTGTATCTGCAGCAGACCTTTTGGCCTGCGGTCCATTTAAAGCTCCAGAACCGACCCGCAGACATCAAACATGCTGTCAACATGTTCCAGAATATAATCCACTGAACTTGGTCTTACCAACAGGTCCTTGCAGACCAGTTTCTCCTCTCACGCCTTTGGATCCAGGTGGTCCTGGAGGTCCGTCTGTACCCTGTCAACAACAACAACAACAACACGTCAGTGTTTTAGGTTGACTTGATACCCAGTTAACTTACTGTTTGGTAATTATGGGATGTACTGACCGGCTTGCCTTCTGGGCCGGTGTCACCGGTGCAACCCGGTGGTCCTGTGTCACCTGTTACTCCTTTATGTCCCTTCTCTCCTTTAAAACCAGGACCCGGGGGACCAGGAGGACCTGGAGAGCCCGGTTGACCTACAGAAAGAGGGAGTGTTCAGCTGACTGCTTTCTACCTGGTGTTTGTTGTACAGGTGAGACATTACTGAACTGCAGGTGTGATGGACACCTTGAGTCCTGCGGCTAAATGCTAACGGTTAGCAGAGACGGATGCCATTGGTGTCCTGAGAGGAAGGTGAGCTGGGTGATGTGTTCTGGGCCGTTTCAGGTCTTTTATCATTGGATCTCTTCACCCTGACCCGGCCTGTCCAACCCTTCAGATCCAGAACCATGAGGGGTCCTGTGGTCCAACATCCTGATTCCTACCCCTCATTCTCCCCGTCAGCTGCATGGATCTGATCCCCTCAGAGGGTCTGCCATCATCATCATCATCATCATCGTCAACATCGCCATCACCACCATCACCATCATCATCATCATTACCACCATCATCATCATCACCACCACCACCACCACCACCATCATCATCACCATCATTAACGCCTTCATCATCACCATCATCATGCTCATCATCATCATCACCATCATTAACGCCATCATCACCACCACCACCATCATCACCATCACCATCATCATCACCATCATCATCATCACCACCATCATCACCACCACCATCATCATCATCACCATCATCATCACCACCACCATCATCATCATCATCACCACCATCATCATCACCACCATCATTAACGCCATTATCACCATCATCAGCGTTGCTGGGTGAGTTGGTGTTAGAGGACCGATGGTCGGGTCCACGGTGACGTGGAGTCAACTCAAAAATAAAATGTGTTATTATTGTGTTTGATTTCTGTGATTAATAAGATTTAGAGAATCTGCGATTCATTCTGAGTGGTGATAAAAATGAACAATCAGGAAATCAGTGTGTTGATGCTTGTGTTATTTTTGTGCCTGAGAATCAGCTTCTTCTTTATTTACATGATGGTTAAAGTGGACGTGGTTGTTTCTGGGCCACACGAATATCAGACCGCTCAGATTCAACCATCACACATAATCTAATGAGCCTTATCACCTTTGGGTCCTCGTCCTCCAGGGAATCCTTTTTCTCCCTTGGCTCCTTCGATGCAGACTCCCTCTCTGCCGGGATGACCCGGAGGACCAGGAGATCCAGGAGAACCGGAGCACCCTGGTTGTCCTGCAGGACCAGAGGGACCAGGAGGCCCACAGGGACCTGGAGGGCCCTCCTCTCCGGGACACCCTGAGGAGACGAGCAGAGCGTTTCAGGTCCTCTTCTTCGGCTCCGACAGTGAACGCAGCAGCAGATGTGAGGACTCACCAGCTGGACCTTTCTTCCCCTCCAGTCCTCGAGGTCCGACTCCTGGCGCTGGGGAACAAACAGAAGGTCACGATGTGAATCTGAAACCAAGACTGTTCACTAATAAACAGAAATATTTTCTTCATCCTTGTATTTTATGGATAAAGAGAGGAGATGAGGTGCGTTAGAACGGAGACGGGCTGGTTTTTATTTTTTTTATTTTTTTTATTTTATACACTTTATTAATCCCCGAGGGGAAATGTCTTCACTACAGCAGGGGGGCTCTCAGGGGGGGCTCTCAGGGGGGAGCTGCTGCAGCAGGCTGCCACTAGCGCGGCGCAAGGTAACCTGACCTGAGGTGCATGTTTTTGGATGACGGGAGGAAGCCGGAGAACCCGGAGAGAACCCACGCAAGCACAGGGAGAACATGCAAACTCCGCACAGAAGGTAGGTAGGTAGGTATATACTTTATTAATCCCCGAGGGGAAATTTTTTAATTAGGGTTAGACCGGATTCGAACACGGAACCTTTTTTGCTGTGAGGTGACAGTGCTAACCACTGCACCACCGTGCCGCCCTAACCCTTTTCCCAGATGAACCCGGTTTGAGTGATTTTCAGGAACATTACTGAGTGTTTGACCTCAGACACAGAAGGACGAGAAACTCTGCATCAGCGAGGTGGCCGAATGTCTGGAGGTTACGATGTCAGCGGGAGTTTGGAGGTCTAATTTACTGTTGGTCACCAAAACAGCTCCGACCCACCGAGACCGGGACTCTAACAGAACTATGAAGAAGCCCTGAGGTACCAAGACTTTAGCAGCAGATCCTTCAAGTCCTTGAAGGTGGAACAACCTCCGATCCGACGTCCTTCAACAACCTATCGGTTCACGGTTTGTCCGTCCAACATCCGACTGACTATCTGGGCCCAATATGGATAATAAAGTTCAGTCTGTCTCCTACCTCCCATGGATCCTTTCTCTCCAGGAGGTCCAGGAATCCCGTCCTGGCCCTGGTTTCCTCTGGGACCAGCTGGACCAGGATCTCCAGGAGCCCCCTTGTTACCTAAAAATGAAGATGGAATAACTAACTGCCAGAGCAGAGCTGTCTGAGTATTACATCAATATTAACGCTGGTTGATGAACCTGTGAGGCCCGTTGGTCCCGGAGGCCCGTCATTCCCCGGAGGACCATCACAACCCTTTTCACCAGGAGAACCAGGAGCACCTGAGACGGAGAAACACAGTCGGAACCAGGAGTCACGTTTCCATCCTGATTCACACCTTCCTGGACCTCAACGATATGCAGATATCTGACTTGAAAATCAGAAGGAAGCCGACCTCGGCAGCCCGGCGCTCCAGAAGCTCCCTCGGGGCCGCAGGGGCCACATTCTCCTGGAGGCCCGGAGCTCCCGGGGTCTCCTGGTGCTCCCTGCTCCCCTGCAGGTCCGGAACATCCTGCATTTCCCTGAAACGAGAACCGAGCACGAGTCAAATCATCTTACAGAAGATGTCCAGGTGATGAATACATAAATATGTACATTTAAACATGACATATAAATCATAAAAAAAGAGTATCTACTTCTACGACATATTTTTGTTTAAATGTCTGCCGTTTGTTTTCTGCTCCTCCAGCCGTTGAATATGGAGGTCAAACAGCTGTTTTACTGAACAGACTGATGCTGAATGCAAAACTTAACGTGTGTGAAAAACAATTTAACAGATTAATTCTGTCTTTTAAATCGGCAAACAACAATTGTGTTGAACAGAAATATGAAGCAGAACATCATCGGCGTGCGGAGACGACGAGTCGGGATAAAAACACCTTAAAGCTCATTTATTATAAGAAATCACACAAATATTCAAAATCCCACCAATCAAATGATTTCTGCAACTTTTTTGACAGCCCAGATTTGATGATTAATTGTATGTTTAATGTCAAACAATTGTCTTTGACTTTGTTGCTGCTACCTGGAAGTAGAAGTTAAGCTGGTTTATTGACTCCATTATTTTGCTTTGACTTCTAAATTTGATGTATTTTTCAGTTTCTTGTTAAAAAGAAGAATGAACAAAGAAAAGTGAAATTAAAAGAGGATTTTTTTTTTCAACTTATATAATAAGAAAAATAATAATAATATTAGTTCTCCAAATGGAAAAGTGACAAAAAGGAAAATAACTATATATTTCTAAACTGAGACATTTATTTATTAGTTAAATTGTTTCTAAGAACCTTGTTTTATTTTAAACATTTAGACTCATTCATGACCAGACAAGTTGTCTTTAGGCTCCAAAACCAGAAATATTATTATTGGGTCAATTACGGTTCATATTCTTGTTGATTGGTCGTTAATATATCAGCCACCAATATCTAGTCCATCCATAGTAATGATGGTTGGAGGTGATACCTTCTCTCCTGGACATCCCTTAGGTCCTGGTCCTGGTGGACTTGGTTCTCCTCTGGGACCTTGAGGCCCCTCTCGTCCTGGACTTCCTTCTGAACCGGGGGCCCCACAGGGCCCTTTCACACCTTTCTCACCTCGACAACCTGGAACCAAAACAGCAGGAGATCTTAGAAGACCAGAATTTGTCCCACAGAAACGGGTCCACGGGACCGGGTTTACCTGGCCTCCCCATGTCTCCTTGGTTACCGGGAAGTCCACTGGGACCAGAAGAACCTTTCTCTCCATCTCTTCCCGGTCCTCCAGGACGTCCTTCAAAACAGGAACGGTCATCAGATAGTGAAGATAAACCAGGAAGATGTTAATAAGAGTTCATCGCTCGGTAACAGCTGTGATCACCTTGTGGCCCGGTGCCGCCGGGTCCACCGCTGCTGCCTTCAGGGCCCTGGGGGCCCGGCGGGGCCGCCGCTCCTCTGGTGCCGGTGAGCCCTGTGGGCCCTGAGGGTGAGACGGGGAGCAGACAGATGGGTCCTCAGGTAGTTTCAATTCTCAGGTAAAACCATCTGAACCGTAAATAGAGTCGAGTAAAATGAAATAGAATAGAATAGAATAGAGTACCGGGGTATCCAGGGTTTCCAGGATCTCCATACATCACAACGTCTGTCTGGATCCCCTTTGGACCGGTTTCTCCTCGGTCCCCCTGAGGTCCAGGAGGCCCCTGGGAGCCCCTCGTCCCCTCAGAGCCCGTCTCACCTGACAGACAGACAGTCACAGAGTGAGACAGGAGGAGAGACAGGTACACTCACACACACCTGAGCGATTCATCAGCTGATGGATAAAACCTTTCGGTCCGGGTCGTCCGGTGTCTCCTGGTTTCCCGTCACCCCCTGGACCGCCGGTTGGCCCCGGAGGACCTGTGTCCCCTCGGATCCCTACAACACACATGTTGATGTTACTGCCCTTGTTTTTGTTTGCTGATGTACATTTTTATCCGGTTTTAGTGACAGCAGATCCTGGATCTCACCTGGGCTTCCTGGCTCCCCATTGGTCCCTCTCAGGCCCTTCGGTCCTACACCTCCTACTGGTCCCAGAGCTCCATCAAACCCTGGGGTCCCATATGGCCCCTGAAGGCCCAGGGCTCCCACACCCAGCAGCCCAGGGTCCCCCTGAACCCCCTGCAGGCCCTGGGACCCTGTGCAGGACAAGTCAGTGTCAGACGGAAAGGAAGAAGGGTGCTCTCAGGGTCAGACCAGAACATTAACATCTGATTCTGGTACCTGTGAACCCGACGACGCCCCTCAGTCCTCGCTCTCCTTCAGTTCCAGGAGCTCCAGGTAAACAGGGTCCAACAGAACCAACAGGACCAGGTATGCCATCCAGGCCGCTACGACCTGAGAGATAATTCTGTTGTTCAGTCTGGTTGAAACAGAACCTGGTTGGTGTGGTCGGTTTGAGCAGAGCTGCATTTGGACCAAAACAACCTCACGTACTGTTTTCTAGTTCTAGAACTGGTTCTGTTCTGTTTCTGAACTGAGGAACCTGCGTGTCACCCCATAAACCCGACTGAAATTACACCAGAGATTTTACTTTGTTTTTCCTTCTTAAACAAGCCACACCCACTTTGTGGTCCCCAACTGGAACCAACTTTTTGAAGCCACAAACTTATTTTTTTTCAGTCAATGATTCAAATGTAAGAGAACAGTTTCTGATCTGGTAGAGAAGTCCTGACTGAGACCTGTTGGAGGACTGAGACCCGTTGGAGGACAAGCTCTGGTTGATCTCCTGGATGTCCACAACTCATCAACACATCTGAGTTCCTACCTTTGGGTCCTGGTAGACCATCTTGTCCTGCAGGTCCTGGGACTCCATCTAGTCCTTGAGGTCCAGGGTTTCCTTGGGATCCCACGGAGCCATCTTCCCCCTGAGGGCCCGACTGGCCCTGCTGGCCTGGGAAACCAACACCCCCGTCTCCCTGACGACAATAGAAAACAAAGACATTGTTTCAAACGTGCCGTTCAGGTCCGATTCAGACCCATCTCTTTGTCCTCAGATCCCTTAAAACCTTGCCGTCCTGAGGTCCCTGAACATCTAGCTGTCCCCAGGTCCCTGAACACCTCTCTGTCCTCAGGTCCCTGAAAGCCTCGCTGTCCTGTGGTCCCTGAACACCTCGCTGTTCTGAGGTCCATGAACACCTCGCTGTCCTGAGGTCCCTGAACACCTCGCTGTCCTGAGGTCCAACTCTCGTCCTCCCTGCTGTCATACAGGACGTCTATCTGAAGCTGTCTCTGTCTTTATACTGACAACTTCCTGTCTGGCGGGGTGGGGTGGGGGGTGGGAGTGGGGGGACGCTACCTTTGGCCCCGGCATCCCCGGGGGGCCCGACGGCCCCGCTCGTCCCTTGATGCCGAAGCTCGGTAGACCTGGAGCTCCTGGAGGACCCTTCGCTCCTGGAGGAAGACAAGAATAAATATATTTAAACATTATCTTCAGTTCACGTGGTCCCTGAGACAACGTCCCTAAACTGACCTTTGACCCCTGGGAAGCCTGGGGGCCCCTGGACAGAAAAGCCTTTATCTCCTTTTTTCCCCTTTGGACCAACAAATCCTGGATCCCCGGGAGGTCCAGTGCCACCTGAGAGCAGCAGAGAGAACAGGTGAGTCAGCAGGTAAGTGACCTGTCTCTGACCTTCAGTACTGACTGGACCCAGCGGGGCCCGGTTCACCTGGTCTGGCCTCGGCTGTGATTTATACTCAGATTTAGTAGTTTTCACATGTTGGAAATAAAAAGCAGACAGACGGGTTCCTGTCTTACCTTCAGGTCCCGGGTTCCCAGATAAACCTTTCTCTCCTTTCTGGCCCGGATCTCCTGGATAAGTTCTGATCTCCCCCGGAGAACCTTTTCCACCTGGTGCTCCAGGTTCTCCTGGTTCTCCCAGGACTCCCACGTTGCCTTTAGATCCTTGAGGCCCCGGAGACCCGATCCCAGGAGGTCCTGCAGGCCCCGTCTGTCCCGTCAGGCCTCTGGGACCAATTTCCCCGAGTGGACCCCTTTCACCTTTTGGCCCCGGAGGCCCCTGAAAGATCAAACCATCCTCTAAGAACCGCGGTCCAGTTCCGGTCTACAGAGGACCGATGAGGACTCCGTTACTTACAGGGTTTCCTTTCTGTCCCAAAACACCTTTCGGTCCTGGAAGTCCTGGACGTCCATCCATCCCCTCGAGTCCTGGTGGTCCCGGTTCTCCCAGGGCCCCGTCCTCACCCTTCTGCCCCACCCTCTGCATGACTCCCGGGTCACCAGCTGGTCCCGGGGACCCCGGACTGCCGGAGAAACCAAAGGGGCCCTGAAGACAAGCAGACATTTAACCTGAGGTTCCACTGTTCATCTCTAGGGGGCGGTGCTTCTGAGTGTTTATTGGGGGGTTAATTTACCTGTGCACCAGGTAGTCCTGTGACTCCTCTGACCCCTTTGTGACCTTTGGGTCCTGGAAGACCGACCGAACCTGGAAGCAGTGATGAAACAAGGAAACATTCAGGAAATTAAATAACAGTTAGCCTGACTTTAATTGGTCTGTGTTCCAGGAGGCAACGCTGCCCTCTAGCTGTCAATCACAGCAGCTCCGATAAGGGAAGACTCAGTAGTTCTTACCTGTCAACCCGGTTTCACCTGGCTCTCCTGGTTCACCTGAGGGGGCGGGGGGTCCAGGAAAAAAAGTACAGGCCAAACACAGCTCCCCCTTCTGGCCTGTAAAACATCAATCAATCGATCGATCAATCGATCAATCAATCAAGACAAACATGCCAATCTGAAGATTCTACAGGTGATGTGTCAACAGTTTCCAACTCCAAAAACCCCATTCCAAATTTCCATCAGAAATCTGCCATTTTAACCCGCAGGTGATGTTCAGGTCAGACTACAGACACCTGACATCACTTCCTGTCACTCACTCACCCATCTGTCCATTCTCCCCTCTGTAGCCAGGAAGTCCCGTCACACCTTTTGGTCCTTTGGCTCCTGGACTACTGACTTCTCCCAGGAGGTCTGACAGTCAGAAGACAAACATTAAATTCCTCCTCTTCTTCTTCTTCTCTCCCTTCTTTTTCTACTCTCCTTCTTCTTCTTCTTCTTCTTCTTTCTCTTCTTCTTCTCTCTCTTCTTTTCTCCCTCTTCTTCTTCATTCTCTTCATCTTCTTTCTCTTCTCTCTCTTCTTCTCTTCTTTTTCTTCTCCTCTTCTTTTTCTTCTTTCTCTCCTTCTCTCTCTTCTTCTTCATTCTCTTCTTCGTCTTCTTTCTCTTCTTCTCTCTCTTCTTCTCTTCTTTTTCTTCTCTCTCTTCTTCTTCTTTCTCTTCTTCTCTCCCTTCTTCTACTCTCTTCTTTTTCTACTCTCTCTTCTTCTTCATTCTCTTCATCTTCTTTCTCTTCTCTCTCTTCTTCTCTTCTTTTTCTTCTCCTCTTCTTCGTCTTCTTTCTCTTCTTCTCTCTCTTCTTCTCTTCTTTTTCTTCTCTCTCTTCTTCTTCTTTCTCTTCTTCTCTCTCTTCTTCTTCTTTCTCTTCTTCATTCTCTTCTTCGTCTTCTTTCTCTTCTTCTGTCCCTTCTCCTTCTCTCCCTTCTTCTTCTACTCTCTTCTTTTTCTACTCTCTCTTCTTCTTCTACTTCCCTGAGGGATGCCACGTGTTACAGGACTTGAACCTCAAACAGGAAGTGGAACATCACCTGGTATTCCAGGTTCTCCGGGCTCTCCTTCAGCTCCATGACCTCCCGGAACTCCGTTCTGCCCCGGGGGGCCGATGATGTAGGGCGCCGGCTCACCTGGTTCTCCTTTGGGTCCAAATGAACCAGGCAGTCCCTGGAGACCCGGTGGACCAGGAAGACCCAAACCTGGAGAGACAAAGAACCGACTTTGTGTTCCGTCTCAGAGGAAGGAAAGCAGCTGAAGTAACTGTAAGGTTTCGGTCTTCTGGACCAAGTCAAGTCTCCATCTTAGAGTCCAGTCCACGTGTTTACACTCGTCACTACACGAGTCTGAGTCAAACTCCAAATCAAGTCTCAAGTCTTTAAAGCAGAGTCCAGAGTCAACTACCAAAGTCTGAGCCAAGTCAATGTCAAGTTTTTAGTCTTTTGTACAAAGTCAAACTCAACTCTCAAGTCTTTGGTGGACAAGTCTGAGTCAAGTCTCCGTCAGGTTTCAAGTGTTTTCAACCAAGTCAAAGTCAAGTCGGACGTCGAGGTCAGAGGTCAAGGTCGAGGTCGGAGGTTGGGGGGTCAAGGTCGGAGGTCAAGGTCGGAGGTCGGTGCCCACTTTGGCCGATCAGAAATAAAACCATAGATACAATAAATACATTTGAGTGGAAACAAACAAACTGATCAGATTGTTGTTATTGATTATCTGATGGATGACAGACAGCAGGTGGAGTTTACCTGTCTCACCCTGCAGTCCAGGAAAACCGATGATTCCTGAAACAGATCAGAGGACAGCAGGTCACATGATCCCTCACATGACAAACACATCAACGAATCTGACGTTACAATAATTTTGATCCAACTCTAGATTAAAAAAACTCCTCAGGTTCGTTCATATTTCTGTTTTTATTTCAGTTCATTGCTTTTAAATTCTAAAATCAAAATAGTTGTTTTTCAAATTTCACACTAAAGTAAAATCGGTAATATGACTTTTTATTTTCATGGTTTCAACTTGATTTCAGGAGTGAAATAAAAACATTTGTGTTATTTTGAGGTTTGTTCGATACCTTGCTCTCCGGGGACTCCTGGAGGTCCACGAGGCCCGGCAACACCACGCTGGCCCTTCAGGAATTTGTGTTTCAGAACCGTCTGATGAACACAACATGTTTTTAATCTGAAGCCTGACAGTAGACTTTAACCCCACCCTCTGTTTAAAGACCCCACCCCCACCGTTTGGCCCCGCCCATGACAACACAGGTGTTTCCTCTCGCTGTAAACTGACACCTTGTCCTGTACTTTGTGTTTTACATCCATCTTGCTCTTATTTTGGTAGGAATGGAAACCCTTCCTGTGATGTCACTCACCTCCCCCTGTAGACCCGGAGGTCCTTGGTCTCCTTTCTCTCCCTGAAGACACAAACATGAGGAACAATCAATAACCTGACTCGACCGCAGCGACACTTCCTGTAGCTCACGCCGCACTCACCGTGGCCCCTTCGATCCCCGGGGGGCCGAGATAGCCGCGGTCACCGCGGTCACCCTGTGGACAGACGGAGGGGTGGAGACACATCGTCACGCAATCACGGAGGTGGTCTGGGTGTAGATCTTTAAACGGAGCAGAATGCTAAGCTAACATTAGCATGTTGGTTACCTGTTCTCCAAGTTCTCCCGGGGGGCCGTCCTTTCCCGGTTTACCCTGAAACACAAACACCAACGTTCAGTTAATCAATAATCGATCAATAACTGTTTGGATTATTGATCCGTGTCTCAATCTCCTACCAGCGAGCCGGGGTCGCCGCCCTCGCCCTTCTCTCCTTTAACTCCCGCTTTACCCGGCACACCCTGCAGTGGAAAACAAACAGTCCAATGATGTAATAATAATCAATAATCTCTGTTGGTGACGACAACATATATTTTTCTGTTTATTATTATGTTTATTTTTCTGAAAGAGACTCACAGGAAATCCACGACAACCTTTCTCTCCGGTCTCACCTGGTTCCCCCTGAAATATAAAAACAACACAGCTGAGTGACAGACAGACAGACAGACAGACAGACAGACAGACAGACAGACAGACAGACCTTCAGCTCTTTCGGTCCTTCAGCATAAAGTTTGATTCCTTTCTGTCCAGGAATCCCTGGAGGTCCACGATCACCCTACGAACCAAACACAGCTGATGAAGACGAAGACGAAGACGGAGATGATGATGATGATGATGAAGATGGGGATGATGGTGTTCTACAGGTTAGACACTGTTCATCCTAAATGTTTCCCACATTAAGATCAGATCCTTCAGCTCACCTTCTGTCCTCGAGGGCCCGGAATCACCGGACTGGGACCCTCCTGACCCTGAACCAGAGACAGAGCAGCATCAGGACCGGACGACCCACATGACCCAACATCAGGACCCAACATCAGGACCAAAAATCTGGACCCAACATCAGAACCCAACATCTGGACCCAACATCTGGACCAAACATCAGGACCAAACATCTGGCCCCAACATCAGGACCCAACATCAGGACCAAACATCTGGACCAAACATCTGGCCCCAACATCTGGACCAAACATCTGCACCCCACATCAGGATCAAACATCTGGACCCAACATCAGGACCAAACATCAGGACCAAACATCTGGATCAAACATCTGGACCAAACATTTGGACCGGACCATCCACGTGACCCAACAGAACATCAGTCCTCCAAACATCTGTGGGAGTTCAGCTTTGGTTTGTTGCTGATGTTTAGACGTTCGGTTCTGTTGGAGGTTCTGATCCTATATTATCTGATCCGTCCGTCCTGGTGTTCAGTATTTTAGGCAATAATTATTGTTCAGAAACACAAAGGGACAGAACTAGAAGTCGTCTCACTGAACAGGACCGAGACACGAACCTTCTCTCCCGGTAACCCCAGCAACCCTGGACTTCCCTGAAACAAAAACAAACAGCTGATGTCAGATGAACTCTGATCTCAGTAAAGGTTTAAATGAAGTTTGATGAGTTAGATCTGAAGCGTACAGGAAGTCCGGCGGGTCCCGGTGGTCCCGGCAGACCCAGTTCACCTGGATCTCCACTCAGCCCCTGAAACACAAACAGCCAATCAGAGGAGACATCTGAGGCTCTGACAACTGCTGGAACTACGGCAGCCTGCAGGGTTCATTCTGTCAACAGGTTAAAGAAACATCTTTCAACTTCCTGATCAATGGTTGTCACGGTAATCAATAATCTGTCAAACGCTTCTGATGTTTGTGTGGAAAACAAAGACATTTTGTTGTTTCTGAAAAATAAAATGTCTGACTTTTTCTCCATCGGGTCCTTGTGGTCCTGCTGCCCCTTTAATGTCCGGAGCTTCTGGAAATACGAAGGAGTGTCCCTGGAACCAAACAGAGGAACCTTCAGTAAGAGAAACCGACATAAAAGAACTGGAGGTGTTTCATCCTTCTGTTCACGTCTGTTCAGGTGCGTTCAGGTGCGTTCAGGTGCGTTCAGGTCTGTTCAGGTGTGTTCAAGTGCGTTGAGGTGTGTTCAGGTCTGTTCAGGTCTGTTCAGGTGTTTACCTTCTCGCCTCGTGGCCCCTCGCGGCCCTGAAACACATCAACACAGTTAGTTTAGCTATCTTAGCAGGTATGGATTCAAATGTTTTACTCTCAAACAGGAAGTGACTCACTCGTAGGCTGGCAGGTCCTGGAACCCCAGAGAACCCTGGGTAACCGCCGTCCCCCTGAGAACAGAAGTGTTCAGAAGTGCCTGTATTGTAAGAAATGCAACACTTAACCTTAACCCAGCGTTCCGGGTGATCATCTCTACCTTTGTCCCGTTGCATCCTGGGAGTCCTGGCCGGCCAATCGCTCCTTCATGTCCGGGGAGTCCCTGAGAAAAAACACGTCAACAGAGTCCTTTTATCAGGTTATTTTTAAAAGCGTCCTGATGGTTAGAAACTGATTGTACTGACATTAACATCGGATATGTTTTTCTTTTATTTAAAAAAAATAATCTTTTTTAGGATTCTGTTGGAGGCAAAAATGACCTGTAATCGTTTAATGTCTTTGTGTTGTTAAAATCATGTTAAATCATTGATGTAAAGTCTTTAAACGTTGGTGAAATAAGGTTTGGATTCTGTACCGGCAGTCCTGGAGGTCCTGGGAAACCGGGTTTTCCTGGAAGACCCTGAAAGGTTTCAGAGACAAACAGTGAGTAACCTTCATGGATACTTCAGAAAAATAGCAAATCTGTCAGAGGGACTTAAATGAAATGAATCCACAGTTAAAGATGATCCAACATTTGGTGTAGCGTGTCGCCCCCTGGTGGCTACATCTGATTTTAAAGACATTTAATCATGGACGTCAATATTAGTCATCTTCATCATCGTCACCATCAGTCATACCCGAGAGCCTTTCAGTCCTGGACTTCCTCCTGCTCCATGTTCGCCCTGCCAAAATAAAAGACAAAGTTATTTCCCACAGACCAACGAGACGTCTCCAGATGTCGTGTTTCAGTCCGACCAAAAGTCCAGAAAAGATTTTCAGATTCTGTCGTACTCGACAAATAAAAGCAGCATAATCAGACATTTAAGATGCTAAAAACACAGAATTTCCCATTTTTGCAGAAACTGACAAATAAAACTTTGCATCTTTAATATTGGACCAAGTTAATCCATCAGATTCATGACTTTTATAAACACTGAGGTCAACAGTTTAATTTTTTTTATTTCATAATAAAAAATCTTCCACCAAATTTCTGTTGTAATATTTTGTATTTTATTTATACCTTCAACCAGTTTGTTGTTTTATTGGTGTCATTTATTTTAATAATAATAATGTTTCTGCCCGGATTTGTTGTCTTGTGTTTTATTCTGTTTATTATCCGTCATAAAATATAACAAACAAAAAAACGTTGAATTTTTAAAGAAGAAACTTTAAAAAAACAAACAGTGAAATAAGAGCTTTAAAAAGGAAATAAAAGGAACCAGAAGAGAAGCCAGAGGAACTAATAACAACAACAGTAATAATAATAATAATAATAATAATAATAATGGTCTGTTACCTTTTCTCCGGGTGAGCCCTGATGACCCTCGTTTCCAGGGTAACCGATGACTCCAGGAAGTCCATTGTATCCAAGGTAACCAGGTTCACCCTGCAGAGGACAAAGTCATAAACCGAGCTCAGGCGAAGTTCACCTATTGTCCACCAGGGGGCAGCAGATAGCTGGACTCAGCTGGACTCGGGTAGATTCAGGTAAACCAGTCCAGGTACATTCAGGGCCCACAGATAACAGCTGGACGTTTCATGTTCAGCAGAGAGGAACCGCCCTTTCTTTCCTTCTCCTCCCACTGAACACACCTGAGATCACAGAGTTCACACCGAGGTGGTCTCAGAGTCACATCTGAGTCCCAGCAGCAACACAAAGGCTGCAGGCTTCACTGCACCTGAAGGCCGCCGCCGTCTCGCAGTAGAGGACGAAGAAGAGGACACGAGATGAAGAGACGCCAAGATAAAAATCATCTTCGTTTAAAAACATGAGCCTCAACTTCAAAATTAAACTGAAACCAAAGAGAACGATGAAAACTCAGTTTAAATAAATAAATACGATCAAACACACATCAGACCCTCATGCAGACATTAAAGCACAATAGAAACCAAGAAACCCTCATCAGACCCATCAGACAGGCATTAGAGCAGCAGAAACTCTCAGTAGAACCCAGTGGAGCCCACTAGACCATCAGTAGAACCCAGTAGAATCCACTAGACCCTCAGTAGAACCCAGTAGAACCCATTAGACCCTCAGTAGAACCCAGTAGACCCTCAGCAGTACCCAGTAGAACCCACTAGATCCTCAGTAGAACCCACTAGAACCCATTCGACCCTCAGTAGTAGTAGCAGTAGTAGTTTAATGAACCAGGTAGACCCTCAGTAGAACCCATTGGACCCTCAGTAGAACCTCAGTAGAACCAAGTAGACCCTCAGTAGATCCCAGTAGACCCCCAGTAGACCCTCAGCAGTACCCAGTAGAATCCAGCAGATCCTCAGTAGAGCCCAATAAACCCTCAGTAGATTCCTAGTAGAACCGAGTAGACCCTCAGTAGACCCCAGTAGACCCTCAGTAGATCCCAGTAGAACCATGTAGACCCTCAGTAGACCCTCAGTAGATCCCAGTAGAACCATGTAGACCCTCAGTAGATCCCAGTAGAACCAAGTAGACCCCAGCAGACCCTCAGTAGATCCCAGTAGAACCTCAGTAGAACCAAGTAGACCCTCAGTAGATCCCAGTAGACCCCCAGTAGACCCTCAGCAGTACCCAATAGAATCCAGTAGACCCTCAGTAGACCCCAGTAAACCCTCAGTAGATTCCAGTAGAACCGAGTAGACCCTCAGTAGACCCCAGTAGACCCTCAGTAGATCCCAATAGAACCATGTAGACCCTCAGTAGATCCCAGTAGAACCATGTAGACCCTCAGTAGATCCCAGTAGAACCAAGTAGACCCCAGCAGACACTCAGTAGATCCCAGTAGAACCATTTAGACCCTCAGTAGATCCCAGTAGAACCCAGTAGACCCTCATAGAACCCAGTAGAACCAGGTGCCAGCTACCTGTTGAAACAGGATAAAGATGGGTTTTTTTTAATCGCTCAGTGGATTTAATATTGAATATTGTTTAATGGTTAAACGAGTCTTCGATGTTTCCAGATGTGACTTCAGATCTGAAGTTGATCCTCTGAACAGTTTAATGAAACATAAACCAGATAAAAGTTCAGTCTTCGATCTTAAATTCGGTGACGACAGAAACAGGATTAGATGTTAGCTGCGTCCGGTCGGCTTCACGGAGCGATGAAGACCAGGAGACGAAGCTGCTCGCTGACTCTGTAAATAAATAATTTCCTGACGTTCAGCCGCATCGCGTCAGAGCGAAATAAACCGGGCCCGTCCTGGTCCCGGACCCGTGTTAAGACCTCCTCACCTTTTGACCTTTGACCCCGTCGCAGTGACAGAGAGACTTCCCGCTGCAGTGGCACACCTGAAGAGACGAGAGGAAGAGGAGCGTTACTGTTTCATCGTCTCCGATAAAGATGCGAGCAGCAAAGTTAAAGAGCGATTTATTTCACAGTGAGAGCGACCTCCACACAGCAGGGGGCGCCGCAGCACAAACCTACTGAAGAAACACTGTGATTGGTTGTCATTAGTTGGTTAAAGTTGGGTCGGTGTTTCAATGTCTCCTTTGTTTCACAGAAGGGAGGCGAGACCTCTGGTTATTTCGAGTCGCCTGGTGATGTCATTCTTCTTTGTAACCGTGGTAACGCTGAGTCCGGACTGAACCTAGACTAGGCTGTGAGCTGCTATCTCCCAGGCATACCTGTGCAGGTCCAAACCCAAACACCTGCATGCGTTGTGCAGGTGTTTCTGTGCTCCTACTACGATAAACGGAGCGCAGCAGCTCTGATGTCGTCTTATCGTCATTCCTGTCTGCAGTCCCGCAGGACGCCTCCACGAGGAGACGCCTCCACGAGGAGACGCCTACACGAGGAGACGCCTGGACACGTCCTGCAGCGCTCCTGTCCTCCTGCAGCCTAACCTCACCTGCTCAGGTACACACGCTCACATTTGATCGTACGGACTCGCTGTGAACCGTTGGGCAGGTGAGACAGACAATAACAGGTGAAACTTCTGTAAACTTCCTGTCTGCAGAGCATGTTCAGACATCCACCTGTCCTGACGAGGTTGTCATGGTAACCCTAACCCATTTCTGAGGTCGTGGAGAATGTCAGAGTCAGTCAGTGCAATGTCCTCTGTGTGTGTGTGTGTGTGTGTGTGTGTGTGTGTGTGTGTGTGTGTGTGTGTGTGTGTGTGTGTGTGTGTGTGTGTGTGTGTGTGTGTGTGTGTGTGTGTGTGTGTGTGTGTGTAATCAGGTCAGTAATAACAACAGATCAGGACAAAAGGCTGAAATAGAAAACAGATGAGCTAAAACTACAGAGACCTGTCTGTCTGTCTGTCTGTCTGTCTGTCTGTCTGTCTGTCTGTCTCTAACCCTCTATGCAGACAGACAGATGGACTGATGGACCGACGGAGAGACAGACAGCTTTTATTTCCTGTCTGACATTCTTTAAACATTCTTTTATTTCCGCAGTTTAAAAATGTGAAATAGTTGTGAAGGAATGTCGACCTGCTGCTGAACTGATGTCTTCTAATAATAAAGTCCTGCATTCAGAATTATTATTAATTATATGTTCTGTAAAACAGTGACATCACAGATTATTACTTATTATATGTTCTATAACACAGTGACATCACAGAATATTATGAATTATATGTTCTATAATACAGTGACATCACAGATTATTAATTATATGTTCTATAAAATGGTGACATCACAGATTATTAATTATATGTTCTATAAAATGGTGACATCACAGATTATTACTTATTATTTGTTCTATAACACAGTGAAATCACAGAATATTATGAATTATATGTTCTATAATACAGTGACGTCAGATTATTAATTATATTTTCTATAACACTGTGACATCCCAGATTATTATTGTTAATTATGTTTTATAATATGGTGACATCACAGATTATTATTATTATTAATTATATTTTCAATAACACAGTGACATCACAGATTATTAACGTTAATTATATGTTCTATAACACGGTGACATCACAGATTATTATTATGAATATGTTCTATAACACGGTGACATCACAGATTATTATTAATTATATGTTCTATAACACTGTGACATCACAGATTATTATTATGAATATGTTCTATAACACGGTGACATCACAGATTATTATTATTATTAATCATATGTTCTATAACACTGTGACATCGCAGATTATTGTTATTAATTATATGTTCTATAACACAGTGACATCACAGATTATTATTATTAATTATATGTTCTACAATATGGTGACATTACAGATTATTATTAATTATATGTTATATAATATGGTGACATTACAAATTATTATTAATTATACGTTATATAATATGGTGACATTACAGATTATTATTATTATGAATTATATGTTCTATAACACTGTGACATCACAGATTATTGTTATTAATTATATGTTCTATAACAGTGACATCACAGATTATTATTATTAATTATATGTGCTATAACACTGTGACATCACAGATTATTATCATTAATTATATCTTCTATAACACAGTGACATCACATATTATTAATTATATGTTCTATAACAGTGACATCACAGATTATTATTACGGTGACATCACAGTTTATTATTAATTATATGTTCTATAACACAGTGACATCGCAGATTATTATTATTAATTATAAATTCTATAACACAGTGACACCACAGATTATTATTATTAATTATATGTCATATAATATGGTGACATCACAGATTATTATTATTAATTATATGTTCTATAACACGGTGAATTCACAGATTATGATTAATTATGTTCTATAATATGGTGACATCACAGATTATTATTATTAATTATATGTTCTATAATATGGTGACATTGCAGATTATTATTAATTATATGTTATATAATATGGTGACATCACAGATTATTATTATTAATTATATGTTCTATAACACTGTGACATCACAGATTATTATTATTAATGATACGCTCAATAATATGGTGACATCACAGATTATTATAATTATATGTTATATAATATGGTGACATCACAGATTATTATTATGAATTACATGTTCTATAACACGGTGACATCACAGATTGTTATTATTAATTATGTTCTATAATATGGTGACATCACAGATTATTATTATTATTAATTATATTTTCTATAATATGGTGACATTACAGATTATTATTAATTATACGTTATATAATATGGTGACATCACA